>NW_007577956.1:527791-550092 GCF_000690725.1 Stegastes partitus
CACACACACACACACACACACACACACCCTGCTTCTCCTCATCGCGTCAGTCTTTTTGATTGTCATGTTTTTATTTGAACTGACTTCACAGCTCGTGGTCCTGAATAAGCCGATCGGGTTTCATGACCCGTGGGGCCGTCGGACCCGTTCAAAACTCAGGATGTGTTTTTTGTTTTTTTTTCTCTTTCTCTCTCTTCGTCCAGTAAAAGTGATATTTAGAAGGTTTCTGAGCAGACAAAAAAGCAAACTTCCCCCTCTGCTGTCTGTCACGGCTCCTGTGTGCCCTTCAGCCACCATTGAAGCAGCTCCCTGGCGTCCTGCCCCGACTGAAGACCGCTGCCCACCCCCACGGTTCCCAGGAAAACTGGGGGCTTGGGCACGGGGCTGGAGGGCAGATGTAGGGGCGGCGGTGACTTTGGGCCATGCATCCGGTTTTGGCCGGAGCGTTGAAAGGACCCACATGACAGCTTGCTGAGCGGCAAACAGATGTTGTGCTGCTCTGGTGTCGGCGGAGCTGCACCGAAAGGTTGAATGACCTCCACTGGTTTTTAGAAGGTTGTCATAATGAGAACCGCTCCCTCTTATGTGTCCCGCATTTTAAAAAAATAGAATACAATAGCTGTAAACATGCCCATTATGCAGACTTTAATGTCAGCTGATAACCAGCCAGCATACCATTTTTGCATTTTTGAAGCTAAAGCAAAATCTGATTCCCACTAAGTGTTTTTTCTGCATAATAACACCAATTAAGGTGCATTAGTAATCTCAACATGCTTCCTTAAGTGCCTATAATGGCTTCATCATTTTGTGCTAACAAAGGTCTTATTCCCAGGAGTGTAGCTAAGACGTATGAGGCCCCCGAAAGATGGCTGCCTCAGGGCTAGGCCCCTGCCTTTATTTAGCCAAATATATTTATTTTAATGAGGGCCCTTTCCTTCAATTGTCACAACCCTCTGCCTGGCTGTTCACAGGGATTCTCATCTTTCTTCATGCTGACTAGTGGACAGGTTCCGTATTTATTTCATTTATTGTCATATCTGTTAATAAAAGAAATGGATGTAGTTTAAATATTGGATGTGTGGAGCCTATAAGTGTCTGTATGTGCAGTTGTAACAGAAATACTTTACTGATTTTGTTTGCGCTGTTTCTGTGAACAAACTACTGATGACATCGCTAATCGTCTTAACGACTAAATTATATACAAATACTGCAGAGGTGTGCATGAGCTTCTGCTGGATGGGAACCTGTGACTATAGATAGAAGAGGGAACCCGTAGGTTTCCTGTAGAGCGGTTTTGAAGCCTTTACCTGACCTCACCTGACCTTCGGCTTGTCCGGAGCTGTCTAGACTTAGACTTAGACTGACTTTATTAATCCCAGAGGGACATTCAGGTGTTACAGCAGCATGACTATTCAACAAAGGGGTAAACAATCTACCCACTAACCTACCATTAGAGACCAACAGTAATGCTTTTAACAAAGGACTCAAACAACGGCTAACTTCAAACAGCAGTGCTCACACGAGTAGTTTTAACTGGTTGATTGCTGGACCACGCTGCCTTTGCTTTGTAGCTTACGTATGGATTTAATCTGATCAGCTGCCTCTCTTTTACTGTTGTAATGTTATTGTACACTGTGTTTTTTTCTTCTCCTATTACTTTTACTATTTCTATCATTTCAAAAGCCTCCTGTGGACACGTGTTAGCACATGTGCTAAAACACTCTCCATCCAGTTTGTACAGTGTAATCGTGATGTCCAATAAATAATCAAAAATAATAAAAATCAGCAGAGGAAGAGCCTGAGTGGAGCTGAGGTGGACCATGCAGATGTCTCCCTATGGACTGTCCTATGGCGGCACTCACCTGTAGCAGGTGCATAACTGGCAGCCTTTATACAGTTTAAATGGGTGAGTTTCAGAGAAATCCCCCCATACAGCGGTCATGAATGGGAACTGAGCTGCAGAAGCCAAAACATTTTATCGTACCGGGCTGTAAACCCGTGATGTCGGGTGTTTCTGGTGCTGACCCACTCTTGGAGCCTTTGGGCATTTGAGGAACTCATGTCTTAAATCTTCTCATCTTTAGTGCATGAATTCTCAGCCAGACATTAAATGGCCAACAATTGGTCCCGTGCGACTCTTACCCGTCGTTGAGTCGGACCAGGATAGCCCGGTAGAGCTGGTGCTGCGGGCTGTTGGACTCTGGACCACAGGGGTGGATGAACGGGTGAACGGATGCCAGAACGAAGCCCTGCTGGTACAGCTCGTGCAGCTGACCCGGCAGCTCTCGCACCGACGACAGACGCAGCGTGGACGTCCCACCTGAGGGAAACCGAGAGAGGAGAAGGTCTGTGAGACAAAGCAGAGCATAGCAGAGGACACACTGGCAGCAAAGTAGGCTGGTTTGAAAACAAAAGCTGGGGATGTGTCATGAGTTTGGCCAGTCGAGCAGAAATCACACTTTTGTCAACAAGCATCTAACGTTTATTTGTAATGACTGCCTCCAAACTCGTATTGTAGTAGCAGAAGCAGATCATGGTGCTAATTGCTAAGAAAAGAGTGATTACGAATGCTTGCGAACGCTGCAGAAATTCATACAAAGTTACTCAGAGAGATGGTCATGCCTCCACATCTCCAGAGTTCTCCACTATAGATTCTGCACATTCTGCACAATCTGCAATATTAATGTTGACATCAGTCATCAAGGATCATCAGATAAAATCTCAATGATGTGTGTTTTTAGGGCAGTGCTGCTGTATTGACAAGTACTATGAAGTAAAAGGGATTAAATAAAAATAATAAGGCAAACTATTTATTCTGGTATATCCCAGGAACGAAAACAACAAGATTTGGTGTAAGACGTTTCAAGGAGAGATGTGTAAACTTCTCAGAGTTATTTGGAGGTCTGCAGGTCTGTTGATGTGAGAGTTTTATTTGGTGTTTTCTTTGGGACACACTTTGCTGTTTGGAGAGGATGGAGCTGTCTCTGATTAAACCCTCACAGTGTCACCGGGTTGTTTAACAGACTCATCAGGTCTGTTTGGATTTGTATTCATGAAATTTGAGTTTCCTGTGTTCTTCGTCTGTCAGCCGCGCTGGAGGTCACTGCCCATGTTCACAATTCTTCTGTTTACTCTAAACAAATTACTGAGTCTCCAAAGTCATCACCGCTGTTACAACACAGAGTTTTTCTCAGGAAGAAAAAACATAAAATTTGGTTTAGAAACACAACATTGAACCTAATTTCCTGTAGCATGTAGTAATTTCATTTACTTATTTATTTTTTCAATTACTTCAGTGAACGCTCCTGCACATAAACGTAAGCTACGGTCTGGAATGTGTAAACCCAGTTTGAAAATCTGATTTGCTTCTGTGGTCCCCATCACCTGATGAGAGCAGCACACCTCAGGCACTCATTTGTTTTTAGTTCTAAACTAAGCAATGTTTAAGTGAATCATTTCTATCTGTCGCCAGCAAGCTCGTGCACATTTCCTGCTGCAGTGAGCGACCATCATCGCTGCTGTTCCCTCTCCTGTAGCCTCTCAGCGGCCCAGGCCCAGACTCACAGGAGCTTAAAGGGTTCAGAGCCGTCCCACTGTCAAATCATCAAGCATAGGAGAGCTCTGATGGGACCTCTGACACTATTGTGCACCCTGCATGTCTGTAGACTGTCCTGAGGGACATAGTTTCTTGCCTTGCCCTCTATAAAATGTACACAAACCAATCATGTTGCAGAGGAGAACTGTGCCAGGACGTGTTTGTCAGTGACGGCTTCTGGCCCGCTGGCTGTCGTGGGTATTTATTGTACGTTGGTGCCGGTGTTTGTGTCTTCAGTCAAACCCATGTGGGATTTACAGATGTTCATGGGTGGCCTGATTTTTGGACGGGGACAGAAGTCTAGATGAATGAAGACACATAAGAGGAACTGTAGCTAAGGCCATACGCTAATGAAGTGAAACCTAGAACAAAACTTTGAATTATCCGTTAAATAGAAAATGACAGAACACTACAAAACTGTTTTTTTCCGTATATGACACACCTGCCACTTTACTTGACATTGCACACACTGCTGATTATTGTCTATTTATTGTTTATGTTTATAGTCAGAATTACGTTCTGTTTATTGTCTATATTCTGTTTTTCTTTGTTTTTGCACCGTGGGGTCTCAGAGTATAGCAGCATCAGCTCTCTGTGTGTTCTACATTTGGCAAAACTGACAACAAAGCTGACCTGACATGAAATGAAGCCTGTTATTACACATAGTTTGTAAATTCTTTACTTTATAAGAAATAACCAGAAGGACACAGTGCATTTAGGCTCCCTGCTGTCCACTGTGCAAACCAAGAGCCTGATGTTGTTACGACGTTAAAATAAGATCTGGAGTTTGATCTCTGAAGCGCCTTCTTGGTGTTACTAGATGCACAGTAAAAAGTCCTGTAGTGGCGGCTGTCAAATAGCAGTGAGGCTTTCTTTCTGTTTTTGAATGGAGATGTGTTGTGTCTAAGCAACATCCATCCATCCATCCATCCATCATCTCTACACCTTAATCCTCACCAGGGTCATGGGGAGCTGGAGTCTATCCCAGCTGACTCAGGGTGAAGGCAGGTTCACCTGGACAGGTAACCAGTCTATCCCGTTCTCTACTTTTTTTTATTGTTTTATTATTATCGTCTCTCTGCTCTTTTGTTCTTGTCATGTGACTTCTGGTCACAGTTGAGTCAGTAAAGACATTGACAAGCACAGGATTTGTAGTTTTTGGTGACTGCAAATGTTTTATTTTAGTGAGTTTTTAAGCGATGGGTGTAAAAAAGGGTTGTTTAATGACACATGATGACTTTAAGCTTAGACTTGGTTAGTTTCCCACCTCCACTACACGTGACTGATGGGAGGATGACATTCTTTCTGTTTCCACTGCTGCTGGCTGTGATAAATGCTGTAATTTTGGCCATTTTGTTTTTTAAATTACACGCCTTTTAAACGTGCTGGTGGGTTTTGGGGGTTCAGAGTGTAAGTCCTATTCTTCCTGTTGTACATGAACTATGACGTGCACTAAATTAAAGCCTTTTAGTACTCGTGCGATTGTTCTAGTCTTTATGCAGCTCAGTTGGTATGACGGCCAGAAATATCCGTCGCACACAATCTCAACTGATTCACAAGTAAACTGATAAAAGGAAACCACGAGTTCCAATCAGCACTCTTTGTATACGTCTATTTCTGTCAAACTATCCAATAATGGAAGTGACAGTCCTTTATCACAGCAATTAGCCGCTATGATTTCCTCCTTTTGTTTCATCTGTGAGCTTTTTATTGTTGCAGAAAGGTTCCAGTTCAGTCAGACCTGCCCAGCATCACACGCTAATTGACGATGATACCAAACAGCACAACAGAGACGGAGTTCAAATGTCACGGCTGATTTAAGAGTCATTCCCGGTTTGTTTTGGCAATTAGCTTTTTGCTCCATCCCCTCAATCTGAGCGTTAATAAGAGTGGATCAGAATCCAATCAGAGCTGATTGCTGCGGCGCTGTATCACAGCGGCTCTCTCTATTCTGACACTTACTTTGATTCCCTCTCAGCTCAACTTAACTGTCCAAGTAGAGCGGACAGGGCCCCGCCGATAATGAGCTGCAATCAGTGAGCGGCCGGCTGTTTAAAAGAGAAAGTTAGGGATGGAGCTGCAACTAAAAGCTCCTTCTCAGCATTATTTTCACCCACCAACCCCCAATGCTCAGGGGACAGAAACCTGCAGCAGACAGCCGCTGACGAAGGCCTCGTCCAGGGAGCGTCCAGCTGTGTTACAACAAGCCACACACAGCTTCTGTCAGGCAGCATCGGCCAATCAGGATGTATGGTAATGAGTGTGGGAAGGGAGAGCGGTTCAGGTTCAGACGTGGAAGCAATTAGATTAGAAAACAGAGCTTGTTATTGGGAACGAGAGGAGGACGGACGGGAACGATGGAGGAAGAACCGCCCAAGAGGTCAAAACAGAGAGGAAGAGAGGGAAAGTCGGAGGCCACGATCGAGATGGGGCTCAGGCCCGGATGCACGATGGCTCGGATCCCGGCGGTTCGCTGTATGTGGCAACATTTACTGCAGGCCAAACAGCTGGGGCGCGTGGGAGAGCGCCAAGACAAAGAGCTGGATGCAGAACGAGGAGCGTGGAGAGAGGAGAGGAGGGAGCGAGAGGAGGTCTGGTTGTCTGTACAAGCTGTCACAAGACGTGGGAAATGCCGCTATGGCTAATTAGAGTCAATGAGACTGTACAGAACGAAAGGTTCAGATCCATGGGAAAAGTCAATCTGTCCAAGTTCAACTGGAGGTCAGAGAGAGGGCGACTGACGCGAGGCACACCGGCGATGCCAGGAATGTTTATTGTGTGTGTGTGTGTGTGTGTGTGTGTGTGCGTGTGTGTGTGTGCACGTTTGGCTTCAGGTGGAGTAAGACCGTCACATAATAGCAGCGTAGAACACGGCAAGGACTGTAGACACACTTTTAATGTGAATGTGGAACCAGAGTACTGGACTTATACTTAAATATTTGAAATGTTAACACAAAACTATAAATAGATGCACTGTAGTTGTATTACAGTCGTGACTGGATAATCGACCCTTAACAATCCTAAACCTGCTATCCGACAGGTTTTTAGGAAAAACCAACAGAACCCATAAAAACAGCCTTAACATAGCGACAGCCTTGGATTGTGACTCCGACATGACATTTAATGTCACCAATCAGGATGACGGCGTATTATCTGACTGAACAATCCCACAGATTGGCTACGTTCACACTGCAGGACTTGATGCTCAATGAGGATTTCTTTGTGACTTCCTTCACGTTTCCACTTCAATGCGACTTGTATGTGATCTGCTGTGTGAACTTCATACGAGCCAAAAGTGTCCCGCATGCGCAGAAGAGGACACGACGACGTCACACGCAGCGAGCGTGCTCAGTGTTTATGGAAGTAAACATGGATGGTAACGGTGGAGCGTATCTGCCACTCCCCCGCCGCCACCGATGGAGGAAACAGAAGTGTGAGCGCTAACTAAACTAGCATCAGCAGCCAAGTACTGCCTGTGTGTTCTGGACACTTCCACCCCGTCAGAGCGCTGCCCCGGGGTGGAAGTGTCCCCGACCGCTCCGTATATTCTGATATTCATCATGAATTGGACCTGAATATCCAGAGAGCAGAAAGTTCTACTGGGACCAGCCCTACTAGTTATTATAACAACTATGAACAATAATGAACAACTAATAAGCCTTCCAGCATCAAGCCCTCCTCGTATCTGGACCTCCGTCTGGACAATCCCACAGCCTTGATATCCGACATAGAAGAAGGTTTTACATTTAGTGTCGGATCATCGAGTCACAGCTGTATATGCACTGAATTTGTACTTTATCCGTTTCTCATATTTCTGGCTTCCAAAATCTGCAAACATGCATTAATTGTTTGCTGCTCCAGCTCGTCCCCTCTCGTCGGCATCGTGACCATCATCGCGCTGCATCAATACACATGAACGTTGTTTTTTTAACCTGTGTGCAGTAATCCATGTTCACGCTCGGTCTGTGTGGGTTTTTTTTCCCACGGTGCAACACGAGGACATTGGGGGCCAACTGCAGGCCAGTCATTCCACATTTAATCTCTTGACATCGATGCTGCCGCACATGCTGATTTTATATTCCTGTTAATGTGTGCGTGCTTGCGAAGCAGTTCTGCTCTGTGCGGTTTTTATTACATTTGGCCGGCGCAAACAGAAGTTTTTGGAGAACAACTTCCTGTGATAGGAACATGTGCACTGGTTGTTTTTATTCCTCTGGTGAGTGATTTATTCAAATGTAATAGCTGCTCACAGTGTACTGCACCTAATGGATGTATAACAGGACGGAATACAACCCTGTGTAATATCAGTTTAATGCCAAGTGTCTCCATAAGTCCATTATTTCTAAGTTCAGTCATTCCCTAAACAGTCAGAAACATTAAAACATTAAAAACACAGGCCCTGAAGTAGAAAGTCAGTGCAACAGCAGTGAATACACCTGTGATCACTGACACACCAGTTAGAAAACCTTCTGATCAATAAAACCAAATTGAATCTGTTTAGCTTAAATGCAACATAAACATGGTTCTGAAATGAGGTGTGAACACCAGAACTTTTTCTGTCTCCATGTCTGTGTCATGGCTTCATATTGAAAAGAAGAACTGAACAATCTGAGATCTCATAGAGAAGGACACAGCAAGATCGATGACCTACAAAAAATCAGCTGCAACACGGCTGCAGCAGTAATCAGGACATATGGAACAGGCTATAGCACCACAGAGCAATAGTGGTCATCCTCCTAAAACTATGCCACGCACAGCGTACGATTTTCTACAGTTTGAAAAACAGACGACAGGTGCCTCAGACCAGACACAGGGGTTACCAATGGAAATGGGAGCTTCTGTAAGAGCTCGGACAGGGTGAAGGACGGTGCATAACCCCGATGCTTAGCATCCAGGAAAAATATTGTTTGGAGCAAAACTGCAAAATAAAAGTTTTGCTGAGGATCTTTAAAAGAAGCCTGATGGATTTTGGGAATTTATTTTTTGGTTAGGGGCTGCACGGTGGCTCGGTGGTTAGCACCGTCGCCTCACAGCTAGAAGGTCGGTCACCCGGGATCTTTCTGCGTGGAGTCTCCATGTTCTCCCCGTGCAGCGTGGGTTCTCTCCGGGTTCTCCGGCTTCCTCCCACAGTCCAGAAACATGCTGAGGTTAATTGGTGATTGTAAATTGTCCGTAGGTGTGAATGTGAGTGTGCTTGGTTGTCTGTCTCTAAGTGTAGCCCTGTGATAGACTGGTTACCTGTCCAGGTGAACCTGCCTTCACCCTGAGTCAGCTGGGATAGACTCCGCCCCCCATGACCCTGGTGAGGATTAAGGTGTAGAGATGATGGATGGATTTTTTGGTCAGATGAGATCAAGACGAGTTTGTTTTAGCTTGGATGAGGTCCAGCATGACCCTGACCAGGACCACCACAGTGGATCATGGTCCTGACAGTGAAGCACGGCGGTGGCAGCATCATGATGTGGGGCTGCATGAGTGCAAAAGAGATGACGACATGAATGCCTTCGGACATAACAGAATGCCGGATGACAAGATGACTCCCAGTCTGCAGAATATTCCAGAACGATTATGACCCAAAGTATAAGAATTTACACAGAAGAACAAAGTGAAGACTGTCATCGTACCAAATGTGCTGCCTGACTTGAGTCTAAGTGACGACTTTGGGTTATTTTAAAGAGAAAGGTTGAGCAACACAACCTTAACCCAGCAAAGAGCAGCTTAAAAACATGGGATGGAGCAACATCTCTGCAGGTATGTGGTGTCTTCCAGGCTAAGGATGATTTAGTCTGTCATCAGAAATAAAGTCAGACATTCAAAGTATTTAAAGAAATATAAGATTTGAGACTCAATGAGACTGTTTAAGAACACTGCACAGGAGTGTACTGACTTGTGCTGTGTGCTTTGTTTTGCATTCTGCTGAGCACGACGCAGCTCACTGCAAAGTGTAGCTACAAGAACTCTGTTCAGTAAAAAATACAAGAAAAATACGGATAAGAAAAGAATATTAACTTCACAAAAGTTCAACTCTGCAATTTCAGATTTCAGGGAGCTTAACAAATTCAAAATTCAAACTACTTCCAGGAGAAGGAGACGGCACATCAGCACACGTTCACACATGCTAATGATGTTCTGTACATACTGTATGTCATTAGCATTTTCATTTCATACATTTGCCTTTGATGATATTGCCTAGCAACAGGGTTGTCTTAGGCTCCGCCCACAGGCAGCCGATGGCCCGCAGAGGACCCCAAAGGCTCCAGAAACGGCCATCGCTCATTCGATCTACTTTAAACTGGACACTGCACTTCCTTGGGTCGCAACCAAGTCTGAAGTGGATCAGCTGTACGGTTGTCAAGATGTGCAAAGAACAAAGAGACGCAGACGGAGATCCTGATTTACTGGGAGTCAGAACTACATGCAGTATGTACGATATACGCATATTTATGATATACTGGTCATTGAAATGATGCACAGCTCATTAAGCGTCAGAGTGCTTCTCTGCAATGCACTGCTGATAAAACCTTTGCATATAGAAAACAAAATGTTGTCCAAAGTCTCTCTGAAGTGGTCTTACCACTGTCTTGCAGCAGCTCATTCATTTCTCCGTTGCTTTGTGCAGCAACAGCGTACATGTGAAGGGCTTTCAGAGGACATAGTTCTGTCCCTAGCCCTGTGCAAACACTCTGAATTCTCCATCTCATTTTAAGCAGGAGTCTGTGGTCAGGAAATGGGACTGACTCCACACAAACGGCACAAACAGTCTCATGGTCACATTTTCACATTTTACACATTCAGAATGAACAGAGCACAACAGTTTCCTCCTCGTTTCTGAGCTGAGTTCTGTTTATCTGATTTCTGTCTTTTCAGTTCCCATAATTGATAACAACTGTAATTCTTCAGGAATGAGATTATTTTAATTCCTTCGCATGCGAGCTGCCTCTCTCCCTTCACACCTCACAAACAAATTCAGCTAAAGCTCATTTGTGTGACACTGCAGGCTGCTGTGCTTTGAGCGTGCGTCGCTGCATCATCTGCTACAGAGGAAAAGGGATTTCTGGAACAACCCTGCCAGTGCCAATCAGGAGGCAACTCCTGTGATGTAGATACAGAGCTGATTCAGTCCGAATCTTCCTCCGGGGTACAAATCCAGAGGTTCATTGTGAAACCACAAAAGTGGAAGAAGAAGGGGAAGGAAAAAAAAAAAAATCATATGCTGTTCCCTCAGGGCAACGAGCGCTCCGGCTAAAAATACTCCAAATTTCTCAATCACACTCTGTCCTACTGCGCCACAATGCAGGAGCTTTAGAAGTTAAAAGGCGTGGAGGAATTAACACAAAGAAATAGGCCGCCGCTGCAAACGTCTTCACCCCCTCTCCTCCTGCTCATCCTCCCTCCCCTCCACCGCTGACTGCCTTTAGAAATGGAATTAATCCTTCTGTGATCTGTGATTTTGTTTTTTCTTTCCTTCCCTTTTCATTTCGGTGCGACACGAACACCCTGTCCCTTCCCCAGAGGGATGCTGCTGCGCGGTTCACGAGGTGGTGGATATGTGGAAAATGAAACCGACTTTGCTTGCTCTCTGATCCCCTCGGTTGAGATGAGTAAATAAGGAATGGTTTCAATTAGGCAGTGCGAACACAGCCGCTGGCGACTTCTTAAGTTGGCTTTAATCACTGTGTGAGCTGCTAATAATCTCATCCAGAGGCCTTTAACTACACAGGCTCTACATTTATTTATCAGACCAAATTTTATTTATCGTGCTATCCCCAGAGCAAAGAGTTGCCCGGCGCTGAGTTCCTCTGAATCTCTGGCTGTTGTAAGGATGTTTACTGTGCCCTAAAATCGTGTTATCCAAGGAGAATCACTTTGTTTGTGGAGATGAGAGTAAATTAGCTGCCTTATAAGTGCGCTATGCAAGTGTCAGTGTTGTTTTGTACTGCAGATATTCAGGCCTTTTGAAGGAGCCTGTGGTCGATGGGGCAGCCAATCTGGTAAACCTTACATGGCAAACTGGCAGCCAATTGCTTCACTCCGTCTTTTTGTTTACCCTGGAAGAAAATTCTCGCACATATCAACAGAGAAGAGCCCTAAACTCACAGGAACAAATCGCTTCGTGACAAATGATGAGAAAAAAGAGGCTTCTGGCTGACAACCAACAAATTGGTTTTCTGGAAAATTATGTTAGCGCAAAGCCGTCAGACAGGCGCTGCTGTTGAGCACAGCGACGGAAACAAAGCGGGGGGAATGTATGGAGGAACGTATGAGGAGGGAGTGATAGCTGCGTCTCTTGGCTAATGGGAGGAAGATCGTTTTCTCTCTGTTGGTTGTGGATGACGGGGTCAGAACGTCTTTCATGCTGTATGAGGTGTTTATATCAAAGCAATCACCTGGTTGTTACAGACAGGTAAAACAGAAACATGTAAAGTGGAAAACTTTAACACCCAGCTGGGTTTCGTACCGATTACATCAGCTTTCAGACTGAAGTGCAAAGTTCATGACCGTGAAAGCTTTCCATCATTCTACAATGCCACTGGATTATGTAATTAGATCGAAAGATTCAGAACAGCAATGTGTGGGTAACGATGTGTACCAGTGATAGACACTTCAGACCTCACTTATGGGCAGATTTTCTTTGTGTTGCTGTTCCCTAAGTCGAAGATGAACAGTGAACCTTAATCTACAGATCAAGCTGAATGTGAGACATTTGCTCCATCCATCCATCATCTCTACACCTTCATCCTCACCAGGGTCATGGGGGGCTGGAGTCTATCCCAGCTGACTCAGGGTGAAGGCAGGTTCACCTGGACAGGTAACCAGTCTATCACAGGGCCGGAGAACCCGGAGAGAACCCACTCTGCACGGGGAGAACATGGAGACAACGATGCTAACCACCGTGAACCTCAATCTAAAGATCGAGCTGAATGTGAAACATTTGCTTCTTTAAATGCACGAAATGTGAAAATGGAGGGAAAAAGGTGGCTGAGTTTCGTTTGGTTTATCAGGATCCCCGTTAGCAGCAGCATTAGCATTAGCATCGGCTGCTCTTCCTGGAGTCCACACTCATACACACAATCACACACATACACACAACAACCACAAACACAACAGCTCGTTAACTTTACAATTAAGTAAAATAAGGCAGAGAAACATGTTGTCATTCAGCACAACATGCATTAAATCAAACACAGAATTATAAATCCTACATTATCAATCTTGAACTCATAATTCTTCATAATAAACTTAAAACTACCAGAATGACCTTAAATAACATCGTCATCCATCCTGTTCACTGAAGTCCAAGAAAATGTGGCTGAGTCAGTGTGATATAAAATGAAACTTGCATTCCAGTTGCAAAAATCAGGACAAATGAAAAAGAAGAAGAAAAAACCCCAACGTGCTATAATAAAGAAATAAAGTATGTGTGCTGTAGGTGCTGTAGGGAGACAGTCAGGTAGCTGGAGACGGCTGTGGTTAGTGTGTTAGAGGGAGCCTGGCTCTGCATTCAGTTCAGACTAAAGATGTAAACATGCAGTTTGAATATGCATGCATGAGAGAGTTCATCTAAGGAACAGAATAAATAATAAACACCCGGTGCACTCATTTCTCTGAGGCTGACCTTCCACACATGGCCACACATATTTAACTGACTCATCACTTGGAATTAGCTGCAGCCCTCATTTCATGTGTCTCACATTTGGACAACATCCAGACGTGATTTAATAGACTTATATTTACACTAGCAGATCTGATTGCAGCTGTCTGTGTGTTTTCCTGCCCTGCAAACGCAGTTAAACCCAAAAACCAGTCCCGTCCGTGCGGTGGAAATGCAACCAAAGCTGCTCGCCAAACACACGAGAGAGCGACAGCCTGATGACTCACATGGACGGGTTACGGAGGAGACAGCAGCCATACAAATGTGATGTTCAGTGGTCGCGCTGATTAGGGATGATCACAACATGCAGCAGCGCCTTGTGACCACGAGATGTGAAAACGCTGCTGCCGCTCCACCTGACATTTCATGAAATTCAATGCATATGCAAATTTCAGTGTTTTGATTATTTAAGTGCCATTAAGGCAGTGCCAATAACCTGGAAGTGGCTCTCCACTACCGAGATGCATTTAAATGCTTTTGACATCTGACCAGTGTGCATCATAAACCTCCTCAGGGAAAGCAGCTACTTAAGGTGGTTCTAGCAGTTGGATTTTAGACTGAAAACTGCTTTGGATTAAAACAACGCAACGGCGCCGCCACAAGAAAATACGATCCAGAACGTACAGTTAGAGAAAGATCCACGAGTCTGAAGGCTGAGCAGGTGGAATTTGTTAAAGTTTGAAGAGTGGGAGTTTTTGTTTTTAACCTTTTGTGGCAACACTTAGAAAGGTAACTCTTAAATGAAATAGTAGAGCGAGTCGGTCAATGATCGGAGGGTCGGCGGTGTGATTCTGTCCAGTAACCTGTGTCGTGGTCATTGTGTCCTTTGGCAAGACACTCCATCCACCGTGCCTGGTGTGAATGAGTATGAATGGATTGTTTGAGGTGGTCGGAGGGCAGAATGGCAGCCACGCCTCTGTCAGTCTGCCCCGGGGCAGCTGTGGCTACAAACCACCACCTGGATGGATGTGTGTGAATGAATAACTGACAGTGTAAAGTGACTATGAGTGTTTAGAAAAGCGCTGCATAAATCTGATCACTTATTATTATTATTACAATTGTTAAATATAAAATTTATGGTAAGTGCCAGAAGCTACAGTTCCTCAAATGTCCACTTGAGGCAGGCTCCTAAAGCGACCCAGTCTCTACCGACCAACATGTTCAAATGACCAACTTTAAAAAACGGTCGTGGCCTCTGTAGCTAATTTTCCCATTCATGAAGGGAGTACATTTTTCTGCAACTCATCCATCTGAACTGTGTTACGGCTTAAAGTCGTCATCGTGGGACGCTCTGAGTCCCTCTCAGCTCCGCTCACGCTCCACCTCTTTAATCATGTTCGGTTTCGCTGGGAGCTAGGAGTCAGGCGCTGCCAAGATCCGTCCGTCTTTATGTACAATCAGTGCTACAATCATGAGGTAAATGGTAAAAACACAGCTTTCACACTGTGAAGTCATCCACCCAGAAGCAACGCTTGTTCATGTTTGATTGGCACAGAGAAGCACTTGGCTTCCCGTCTGTGGAAGATACACAGAGATGCAAATCTGGAAAAGCCATTTCCCAACACTGGCATCAAGCTGGATTTATACTTCTGTGTTCAGGGGCTCTGCTGTACATACAGCAGCCACATTCTCAGGCTCAGAGGTTGCTCCACAGACTTTATGTTCCTCTAACATGCCTCCTTGTTTCCCTCACTGGGTCGTTCCATGAAAAATCAATCAGCATGTCCCACCTGACTCCTCGTTATCAGCTGATTTTTTTGCACAGTAACTTTAACATATTTAATGCAGCCGTGCATCTTGGGTAAACTTTCAAGGGTCATGTGAGCATGTGGGACATGTGGTTGGTCAGAGCAGTGGAAGGTTTCATTATTACCTCCGTTTTGATACCATCGTGTAGCCATGATTCCCTCTGATTCGCAGTCATTTTCAGATATATTTTGACACCGTGTGGCTGTGAACTGGAGACGTGAACACTGGTCTTCACATGTTTTATATAATAGTTTGGAAAAATCACATCGATCCAACAAGTCTGGAGCATTCGGCGCTTGTTTCAGAGTCTTTCGCTGCTTCCCTCGTAGTGTTAGGTTCTGTCAGTTTGTGCTGTCGGCCTGTTTCTGTCCTCAGATTGTGAACGGCGGTGATGTTTGGTCACGACGCTTGTTGAGTCTTTGAAACTGTATTTGTAGACTGACTTTGAAGCACCAGCTAAGCTTCATGAGGACCAGCTGGGACAACAGCAGCATCAGGTGGATGTTAAACTGAGAAACCTCTGGACAGAGTGAGACGCATTCAGCATCATCATAACTGAACCTTACAGTAACTTTCATAGATGGAGGGATATGAACATTTCTTAGAGGCTAAAAAAAGCACAACATATAAAAGAGGCTTTATGCTGTTGTAGATAATAATCATCATTTAAATGTGGAGACCACAATATCACATTTCCACTGAAAGATTTAAATAATCAAAGAACTCAGGATAACTACAGCATTGATGTCTTTAGAACATTCGACATAATGCTGTCAGTCAAACTTTGTCTATTTCGGCAAATGCATTTCATTTAAACTCTGACTATAGGGAGGCGGAGAGCAGATCTGTCGCCACGCTGCTGTACTGTTACTGTGTTGGCGCGTCAGTCAGACAGCTACTGGTGCAGCATTAGTCACAATACGACATATATGCATGATCTCAGTGTGTCATTCTGTAAAACATCACATTTATCATTAGTACCGGGTATCGCCGTGCCCCCACTGTTTCAGGTTATTCATCTGCTTGCATTACATTTTGCTAATTAAATAATGCTCTATATTTATTCTAAAGTGTGTATCACACCCAAGTCGAAGGCTCGTACTGCATCTTAGACGTACCTGTCTTCTGTTTATGTTCAGCTTCCTATAGAAGATGCTACAAAGCAAGTCTTCTCAGAACTGACTGTGTGAATAAACACTGATTTTTGTTTAGGATAAGCTCAATAATATGAACTGATGATGATTTAAATGATGTGGAAGACACGCCACTTGGTCCGTCTCTCTCCTTGCTCTGAGCTCCTCCTGAAGCCTCCCTGCTGCTGCTGGTCTCCATCGGAGGACCCTTCATGATGGCGGCGGGGGAACGGTTTCCAGGTCACAGGAAGTCAGAGGACACGGGGGTAGCATAATGACATGCACATAGATATACATATCAAATGCACAGCACTGATGGCGAGACCATGTGGATGCTTGATGAGCTGTGATTGAAGCTCAGACCCTCTGTACATCTGACAAAACCATTACACGGCGCACCTACCGGCCGTGATCGGCGCTCTGTGCGACTGATTTAACATAAACAGGGCGAGACGCAGTGGCCGCCACCTATTCATAGCGAGATAATAAGCTACCTGCTGTAGCTCCAGCTCCAACCGTGGAGCGTCTCCAGCACTCTCTGCTTGCTTCTTGGTTTTCACTCAACATGCATGGCTTATGTAAAGCTGTGACATGCATTAGAAACACTTTTCCCTGACTCAGAAATCTTGTCAGCGTGCCCTTGAGCAACGCGCTGAAACCCCAGACTGAACAAGTGTAGCTGCTGTGTTGTGTAGGGAGCGCAGTGGGACGCCATGTCTGCTCGGTCAACTTTGTGTGGATAATTCTCAATTTCCATGAATAATAATAACTATAACAACAATAATAAAAAATAAAAAATCAGTCAACTTTGAATTGAATCCCTGCCTCTGACACTGGCTCACTTCCCCTCATAAACCCATCTGCCATGTAAGCACCTCTGAGCTGCAGCCTGCCGCATTTCCATCACTCACCACATTTAAAAATAAATGAGTAAATATGAAATTAATAAGCTGAAAGATTGGAGTGCCGAGGCTCTGCACACACGCGCGCTATGCACCGCCTCTGGGAGAAATGGTTCAACCACATTTGCATGGGGGAGAAAATAGCCCGGCATATATTATCCACCCACTGCAACTGATTTCTGATCCTGCTGCTCCTATCTGCCACATCTCTCATTTGGCGATACCGTCTCGCCTCATCGTGATTAGAAAGATTGTTTGTTTCTGCAAATACTAACGGCTCAATTAGCCGCTGACGTGTTCACACCGGTGCGTAGAGTTGTAGAGGACATTGTGTTTTTAGTGTGTTTCTGATGAAAAGAAAATACTGCTGAGCCGCTCGGGACGGGAGAGTTAGTGTTCCAGTGTGACAGGACCTCGTCCACACATATACGTAGTCTGGTCCTGTACATGTAGTTTAGAATGTTTTACTTCACCTCATGTGCCCAGAAAGATTTTTTAAATACATAATAATAACCAAAAAGACGACTGATGGGTCACTGGTTATTATTTTGTTTCAGCTTCAGTTTTCAGACTGTTTCTGTCAGAAAAAAGCACGACTGTACCTTCTCAGCAGTTGGTGGAAACCTTGTGGACATAATGGAGCTCTTAACAGCTAAAGAGCCAGCTATTTCTTTCAGAAGTTGGTGCAGACTAAAAAAAAAAACTTGGACGGTGAAACCTGGACTTAAATACAACAAGGGGCCAGAAACTCCAAATGAATGCTCATGTTTATGACTAATAACCAGAGCAGCTACCACCATAGGACCACCTGATGAAGTTGGTGTGACACGTTTTAAATTACATGATGGAATAAAAATCTACTTTTTATGGTGGCTGCCGGCTATAGAACAGCTGCAAAGTTTTTAGTAACTGTTATGCCATTTTTACCTTTGACACAGATTGCGTCATCGCCCTCCGCCATCAGCTGCATCATGTGTCACATGACCCGCTGTTGTAGGTGTGTGTACGCACAGCGATTGGCCACATTAAAATCACCTGCCTGATATTGTATAGGCTCCCTTTGTGTCCCTGAAACAGCTCTGACACGCTTAGACTTGGACTCCACAGACCCCCGAAGGTGTCCTGTGGTATCAGGCAACAGATCCTTAAGGTCCTGGCAGCCGTGAGGCGGGACCTCCACGGATCGAACCCCTTCTCTAGCACGTCCCACTGATGCTGGCTCGGACGGAGATCTGGGGAATTTGGAGGCCAAGTTAACATCTTAAAGTCTTTAAAGAACAATGCTTGCAGTATGTCAGGGAGCATTATCCTGCTGAAAGAGGCCATCGGGGGATACTGCTGCCAGGAAGGGGTGTACGTGGTCTGCAGCCATGTCTAGGTAGGCGCTACGCATCAGAGTACCATCCACGTGAAAGCTCGGAGTCCAGGTGTCCCAGCAGAGCATGCCGGTAGCATTACACCACCTCTGGCTTGCTTTCCTCCCATCGTGCCTCCTGCTGCCGTCTCTTAGCCTCTTCTATGGAAGCATGAAGGTTTTCAGCAGTTAGCGCTGCAGTTCTGTGGGACTGGATGACACGGGCCAGCCTTCGCTCCCCATGTGAATCCGTGAGCCTCAGGCGTCCATGACTCTGTCCTGGTTCACTGGTTGTCCTTCCTTGTAACACTTTTGGTAACTGCTGCATACCAGGAACACCGCACAAGACCGACTATTAGCTCTGACCCAGTCATCGAGCCATCTCAGTATGAATCCTGACAGATTTATGTAGATCCTTACGTTGCCCCTTTATTTCGTGCTTCCAGTATTTCTATTTCAAGAGCTGATCACTGGACGATGATAATCAGTTTACTCACTGCCCCTGCCAGTGGTTTTATTTTGGGCTGGTCGGTGTAAATGGATTAGGAGTCACCGAACACAAACAAGACAAGGACAAAGTCAAACAATGGAAACACGATCCATCAGTGATCAACCTGATACGAAGCCGTCCTTCCTCATAAAGCCGTAATAAAAGCTATACAACATGAATATGCTGTAATTGGCCTTTTGAAACTGAAGGCACCACCCCGCTATTCACTCTGTGAAGTAGTCATATCGTTATTCAGTGTCCAATTAAAATGGCCTTAGTCTCCTCAGGAGCTCTCCACTCCTGTGAGGACCACCTGCAGAACCCTCGCTCAGTCTCAGCAGCCCGCCGTGAGTCATTAGCCTTCATACAGGCTCAAAATGGAAATGCCAGTAACTCCTCCGTCCGCCACCTCCTCTATTTTTCCTCTGCTCTCTCTTAGCTCCCGTTTCTCTCAGCCCTCTGCCACAGGGGGGGGAAGTTTCTCTGCTTGGCTCCTCTGCACATTTAGCCTATTTTTCTGCCTCTGCTCTCAGCAGGGCATCTGCCCCACTCCCATCTACTCTCCCTCTCTCGCCCGTCTCGCTTTTACCACTACTGCACTCTGCTGCTACTGCCCCCCGAAAAAAACAGCCTCCATCCATTCCCCACTGTGTTGAGAAGAGCAAAATCTTTGAAGGGCCTCTTCTGCTCTTAACCTCTTTCTCTGCCTCTACAAGTGAGAGTCTATTTTCAATATTTTTCTCCCTTCTCTTGTCCTTAGTGTGAAGACAGCGGTTCCAGCCGGGGCAAGGTATCAGTGGTGTGGCGGTGAAATGAAAAAACAGAGCGAGATGAGACCCCCGCTAGGCCAGAATAACCAAAACCAGTGTTTACTGGGTGTTGTCAGCGTCGTGTTGCCGTCGTTATACGGTAGTGGTAACTCCTTCAAGCTATACACAGTTCAAAAAGGCTGAAACATTTTCCCCTGCTGGCGACTCACAGGGAATAAATCTGTGTATCAGAATTATTTTGAGCTTGTTTTACGGTCCGATCAGAACTTCAGTGTGGAGGCTGTCAATAGAAACCTGTCAGACAGCTTCAGACAAAGTGAGAAACCTCCCAGAGCTACAAATTATATGGTGAGATGTGAAAACAGGATGGACTTTTTATTTCTTGATATAAAGGCTAGTTTGAAAGTATTATCATATGAAATGATGAAAGATGTAGATAGCCTTGACTGCTGTGGAAGAAACACATCGTGTACACCTCGCCTTTAAAATAAAATAAGTAGTGAAGTTATCCTGGAAATAACCTCGTAGGGCTCACAGGGTGAAAGCTGCTGACCTGAATGCACTGAGATCCTGTAGTCTGTCTTTATCAATCAGATGCTAAATACAGGTTGCCATGGTGATGGCGGCGAGCATAGACGCAGCGCCTCCTTCAGGTGACAGCGAGAGTGAACGTTTAGTGTCTCGTCTATGCCAGACGTTCAAACTTACAGCTGAGAGACTTTGAACATCAGGACAGTGAACGGCGCTGGGACTGCGGTGATCGGTTGTGATGTGGACATACGACACCAACACGGAGTCCAATCAGCTATCAGACACCCGAGAGAGAAGGAAGCGGTACGAACGTAAACAAATTAGGAGGAAGAGAGCCGGGATTCTTACGCTGCTACAGGTCAACACTGCAACCAGAGTTTCTGAAAATGTTCACCTTGGAAGGTCAAAGCTCAGTTTCCATTGATCTAAATTAGTGTCTTATAATCTACTTTATGAATAATACCTGTGTACAGGTGGACAGCAGAGTGACTCAGTGCTCATGTTAATGTGCTGAGACCAGCCTAAGACCCCCAGAGCTGTTGAAAACACAAGAACGAGAGGAGGAAGACGTTATTTTACATTCCTGTTGCTCTGGTAAAACTCTCTCTGATTAGTGGGTGTGCAGGACTGCAACAGTTAGTCGACTATGCTTTTGTAGATGTACAGTAGATTCTGAACTGGACTTCTCTTCTTGACTCTTGAGAACATTTCACGTCTCATCCAAGAGAGCCCAGAACTGAGGAAGCACTCAGTCAGTCAGTCAGTCAGTCAGTAGGCTATTAAATGAGTAGCCAAGTGTTTAGATCATCAGTTCATCACTTTAGTTTGATTTTTTAAGCAAAAAAAAGTCAAGATTCTCTGATCTTAAGTTCTTCAATTTGAGCTATTTGTGGTTTCTTTCCTCCTCTACGACAGCAAACTGAATAACTTTGAGCAAAGTATTTAAGAAATCATCTTTGGCTTTGGGAAACACCGTCTGACGGTTCTCTGACGTTTTGTAGACCAGTAGAAATCCATTGAGAAACTAACTGACAGATGAATGAATGTTCGCTGAGCCCTGCTACGAGCTGCTCCTCTGCAGGACTGTAGCTCCGGCTGATAGCGTGATGTGAAGTTGGCGCTGTAAAGATTTGTGTTACGTTTCATCCTCCAGGTCATAGAGGTGAGCGAGCTGTACGTTGCGGTGTTGATAAGAGCCGGCGGCGTTTAGGTGGGTTTACTGTCCATTACATCCCTGCAGGGCGTGAACGGTATCGACCTCTCCGTCTTTTCACCTCTCGCTGCGAGGAGCAGTCGGGGCGCCTGCTGTGTGGACTAATCTATGTTTCGCTGCCTCTATCTCAGCTTCTCCCTCCCTCCCTCTCCATCTCTCCGAGGTCCAGAACGCCGTCATTAGCAGTCGCAGCTCAGAGTGCAGCTCGGTGGAGCCCTGGGGCCAAAGCTTTGTGCCTTAATTACCCACCTAATGAGTCACTGGGAAAGTCACTGGGCCCGCCGGTGCCTCCCCCCCACCTCCCTCACACACAAATACACTCTTACTGTATTCACTTCATTCCCCTTTGACTTATATGCTTAATCACTCATTTGCTCATTGGCACACATTCGCACACTCGCTCCATCCACCTAATGACTGCAGTCGCACTCGCTCGCTCGCTCACCTCCTCGCTCTCTCCCTGGTTTGCGCTCACAGGCTGTATATTTATTCACCTGCCTGCTTGTTTGTTTGGGCCCTCACGCTGTGTTGTACAGAGCTGCTTACATCTGACACTACTGGTTTTAAAAAAAATAAGTGTTTTCATTCAAATCCCCGTCCACACTTCAACACCTAAACAGTTCTGCTTCTTCCTCCTCTTTCATTTGGCAGCAACAACAAAACTGCATCACAGCCAACATATGGCGAGGAGCTGGACCGGCACAGCTCAGCTGGGTCTGAATAAACCTCCTGGTTTCTCCACCATCACCCACATACTGTTTAAATACAGATGAGTCAGAACGTGGCTGTTCTCATTAGAGCTGCTCGATGCAGCGACATGGTGATGTGCAACATGAACAGACAGATGAACTCATCTGTAGGACCGGGCCATACCATAATAATACAGGTGTGATGTTAGGGGATGATATGAAA
>NW_007577956.1:550988-594975 GCF_000690725.1 Stegastes partitus
AGCTCACGTGGTTCTCATTTTTCAATGATTCATTTGTAAATCTGTCTGATAGATTATAATTTGCTCAGATTTTACATTTTTGGTTTCTTGTAGCTTTATTTAAAAGAGTTTTTTAACATATAGGCTCCACGTGTGAACGGCACAATGAGGAGGCAACAGGAGAGAGACACTGAAAGTTTAGCTGCAAAAAGACGTAACATCAGTTATAAGGAAGATATTTGAGCGACGGAGAGGATGATCAAAAACAAGCACCGCGTCAGGCACACAAGGCAACGCCACTAATTTGTTCGACCGTTTAAATTGGCACCACAAAAGTCGTATGATCAGAGCAAAGCCAGATCTGAACGCCATTCAAAGCAAAAAAAAACCAAACTATTGCCGTTTCCTTTGCCAGTGAATGAGGAAGGCTCCAGATGGCTTTTTTCAGCTTTTTTAGAATTAGTTCCAGATTAATTAGTTCTTTCCAGTTCAAGTCATTTGGTTAAAAATCCTGTATTTCTTCACATCACAATATATATTTCAGAAAAAACTGAACATCTCTACATCAGCTCTAATGAACACGTCTCTGTTGTCAGACAGCGGAAGAAGAATAAAGTCTGATTCGCTCAGCCTAATTTAATAGAGATTCCTACATTAAAAGGCCGTGAAGTTAACAGAGTAAACATGAAAAACAGCAACTAGGTCAATAACAGCGACTATCTCCAGTGACAGACGATCTGACATTTGCAGAGGAGGATTGCCGTGAAGGTTGCTCGTCGTCTTAAGCAGGTTTGTTGCTTTGCAGAGGCTCCGTTTTCCTGCAGAGAGCTAAAATGTGAGGCCAGCATCTTCAGATGTTTTCAGCTTTAAAAAGTTTGTCGGTGAGGAAAATGCAGCTGTAAGCATGTGCTTTTGGATTTAACAGACAAATTCATAGGTTTCATTGAAGCATTGCTGGATACAGTCCTTCCTCACGGTGTGATGAGCTGTAATGCACGGTGTGGATGGATGTCTTAAAGAAAACTAGGCTTCCTGGATTGTATTCTCGCTGCTGTCTGAAGCAACACGCCCCAGCAGCACCGGCTCTGGTGTGAATCCCTTGTTACTCTCCTACTCTCATTTATTTATTCACTCCTTTACCAACCTAATCTTTCGTACCGTTTTTGCATTGCTCCTAATCGCTCTCCCCCATCTGCTTCTGCTCGGGAAAAAGCAACCAGCAGCATCAAAGTTCATCAAATAAATTCAGATATTCTTACAGCCCACAGCTTCTTGCACATGCACGGAGACTCGGGACACATGCTCGGCCTGTTCCTTCACATCTCCGGTGCTCTCACATTCTCACAGTAACACTCAGACTGATGGGATCACACCTGCACGGAGAGCAGAACAGGCTGCTCCTGCTGGACATGATGACACTTGCTGCGCTAATAATGTGGGACTGAGCTGCTTCTACGAATCCCAAAGCCATGGAGGGCTTTTTAAAAGAACAGTCCAACCGTTATTGTTGCACAGAAAACAAAGATTAATCATGTTTTTAGAGCGGTATTGATTTTCATATCAGTCACATCAGTGTGACATTATTCGAGAAATGAGTTCCTGCTCTAATGAAACCACGACCAGGGTGAATGAATATGAAGATATGTGGCTGCTTTCTGTGACCTTTGCTTTTAATGAACACAGAATTGGTTGGGAGTGACACATCGAAAGTGTTTATATTTTGGAGGTAAAAAATTATGGATGAGTGTAAAATTTGACATAAACTCGGTGAGTTTTCTCCCAACAAATCCTCACTGCTGCTGCTGCTGCTGCTGCAGTTTGTGATGTGCAAAAGCCAAACCTGCATCCACACAATCACCAGGAGGAAGATGGTAACTGGAAAATTGTTGAAGCGTCTGCCCCGGGGAAAAATTCAAAGTCTTGACCGGAGGAGCGAAGAAAATCTGGACTCAGGAAACAAATGAGATACGCTTTTTTGCTCCTTCAACAACTTCTGTGAAGATGCCCTTGAGCAAGGTGCTTAACGGCCGACTGCTCCGATAGAGCTGCTGACTGGCACCAGACTGTGGTTCTACTGGGCAGCTCCCAGGTCTTAATGTCCGTAACTGAGTGAGTGTGAAGGGCGTTCCTGAATAAAAGCACACGGCCCAGCTTTTCTGGGCAAATAAAGACAAAAACAAATAGCCTGGACGCTCAGCTAAATGCTAATGCAATTGCTTTCTCTTTGTCTAGACGGAGCATTTAAGGCTGCTCGGACAAATTTCTAAATACATATGCATCTCTCAATCTGTGTCCAGAGCTCCAGCGGAAGCTTTTACTGGAGACGGGGAGGAAAAAGCAAGCCGAATTCATCCACTGTTCCCTTCAATAAATGACTGGAACACTGTATTTTGAAGCCGCACGGCTAAATGAAAAGGCGCCAGATGTCTTGATGGGGGAAAACTACCTGTAATTTGTTCAGCCAGTAAAAAGGTTTATATATAGAAAGAAAAAAGGCCTGTATCTTTCCCTCCATTTCAGTCTCCCTCTCTCCCTCTCTCTCAGGAATTCGAGTGCGCCTCCATCACCCGTCCTCCGGCTGACAGGAGGCCTCCGGAGTGCATTTTGTCCGCTCGACGCCTCCTCCTCCGCTGACAGCCCTCAGTTGCCTGGAGACGTCGCTTGAGAGACAAGCTGCGGTAAATGAGCAGGTTCTTGATCAAAGTCCACGACGGCTCGACTGCTGGGTTCTGAACAGCGCCGCTCAGGTGCCGCACGCCGCCGCCGCCGCGCTCGCTTCCTGTTCTCCACTCACTGCAAGTTGTGGGCTTTTTCCGTACTGTACACCCTGGCATTAGCCTCCTGTCAGAAATCACATTTGAAGCGTTTTCTGCCGAGGCGTGCTGGCTTGATTGTGGGGTTTTCTTCCATTAGCAATGCAAAAGAGTGCAAATTTGAATTTTAAAACGTGGGGTTCTGCGATGATTAAGCTCTCTGACAGGCTTGGGATGTTTTGGTGGCACCGTGGGTCTGCTATTAGATGCTTTGTGCTGTTGATTGTGGTGCATAATTTGCTCTATACTCTGAAGGCTGCACTCAGGGCAAACAACTGGTGTTATTGTTGATGTCACCTTTCCAGCACAAAGCTGAATTCACTGCTGGAAAGGAGAAAGTTACTTCATGAATGTCTTATGAATTCAGAAATCTTCTGAACTTCTTGTTGCGGGCTGACACGTGTGAATGCTTCACGTTGTGGCTGTAATGCAGCTGTTGGCAGGAGGAGGATTCAGGTTGGGCTTTAGCAGCTACATCAAATCCATCTCCAGTAAAAGTAAAGGTGATTTAGTCCATGCAGTGTTTGTGTTGTGAGTAGCTTCTGATGCTTCAAACTACTGGTGTAGCTGTGAAGTAGTGAAGCTTCATGTAAAGGTGCAATATGCAAGATTTTAAACAATAATATGGAATTAATAAAGCAGCTACATGCTGTATGAACATATAGTGGAGTAATGGCATCATAAGTCATCCTCAGTGTGGGCTGTAATCCAGGCTTCCCCCTCCTACGTTTAGTTAGCTGGTCCAGCTCTGTGTGACTGTTACAGTTCATGTGAGTCCCTCCCTTTGAGGCTGTCGGTCCTCCAGCGTTCAGATGAAGACTTTAAAAGACAAAGTGACTCGATGATCCAACGCTAAATGTAAAACCTTCTTCTATGTCGGATAGCAAGACGGAGGTCCAGGTACGAGGAGGGCTTGATGCTGGAAGGCTCATTAGTTGTTAATATTTATAGTTGTTATAATAACTAGTGTGTTGTTAGAACACTATGCACTGACCGGCGCTCTGAAACACAGGACGTTAGTTGACGTCAAAGGTGAGTCAATCTGTGGGATTGTTCAGTCAGATAATACGCCGTCATCCTGATTGGTGACATTAAATGTCATGTCGGAGTCACAATCCAAGGCTGTCGCTATGTTAAGGCTGTTTTTATGGGTTCTGTTGGTTTTTCCTAAAAACCTGTCGGATTGTTAAGGGTCGGATTATCAAGTCACGACTGTACTTTAGTTATTTACCTCATTGTTGTGCACTTGTTTATTTCAGTGTTAGAGTCTGTACTGCTGGTTTAAATCCTCCTCTACCTCTACTTCTTCTTGTCCTCCTCTCATGTCTGATCTACTCTGACGGACCACAGAAACAGACACACATGAGGTGGAACAGACAAGAGCACAGACATACATTAATATTGTGTATTTAGAATGGACGGCAGCAGCTACCAGCTCTCTCTGAGGGCAGCTTGTACCGCAGATATTCTATCCTAACCTCATCACCTCGCTCAGCACGTGTGGTAGCCTACAATAAAAGACGTGGTTTCAGATTTGACACTTCAATAGCAAGTTAAACTTTCTAGAACTGCCAATTAGCCTGGAATGAAGATGTGCACGTAGATCAGGAACCTCTTTGTTTTCCTTCGTGGACAAATGTGACAATCAGTCATTTACAGAAGTGGCAGCTGCTTTGCTTTTCTTAGAAGCCGCTGTTCTGTCTCTGAATGCACAGCAACAGCATTATCAGGATGATGTAGCTAGCATGTCACTGTGTCAGCAGGCCGGCCGATTAGTCACTACTGGCAGAGTTAGTCGTCTGACCTTCCTGCTGTCGCCGTATAGCTCATCGGTGTCCTTGTGCAAGACACTGAGCCCCACATCCCGTCTGATGGTCACGTCCGAGCCTCGCCTGGTCGCTCACCGTCCGTATGTGACTGCGTGGATGAAGAATGTCTGGAAACAGCTGCACATGTTCTCTACTTTAGTTTAATACCGACTATTAGGAGAGTCTCGCCGACATTTGATGACCGGTCATGACATCTTATGGAGGGGGAGCACATTTCCATTTTAGTGCTATATATTGTTGAAGGAAACGACCCCCGCCGTCCCCCTGCAGTAATTTCTTGAATGAGCAGCAAATTGTAAAGTGCTTAGAATAAAAGCTCTATAGGAAAATGCAGTCCATTTACCTTTCCATATCAAAAGTAGTCATTATGCAGGAAGAATGCCCCACTCCCAGCCGCCGCTTGTCTATAAATCTCTCAATGGCAACTGTCTTTTAACCCTGTCAGCCTCTGAAGCCATCAGCTGGAGGGCTGCTGGCTGCTCCCAGCTCAGCGTAGAGAAGCAGCATTTAATTACCAGAGCTGGAACAGAAGACTCGCTCCGGCTTCCACTGCCTTTACATCCGTCTTAAAACTTTAAATAATCATCATGATCGTCTTTCTGTGTTTGATGTAAAGCACTCTGAGTCGACCTTACAGAGAAACATGCTGAACGTTTATGCAGCCTTTCTGTGTTGTTGCTTCTCTACGTTCAGCTTCTTCTGAAGCTGCAGTGCTGGACGTCCACATATAAATGAATGCCTGTATGAGTCCTTACCAAACAAGTTTACACACGCCGCTTAAGGCAAGTAAATCTTTCCATATTTTGCAGTATAACAGAGTTTTAAACGTGGCAGCTGTGGCGATATTTCCACACCGGTGCACCACTAGCTGTGCAGTGACGGGTTTACCAGAGCTGAAGAGGAAGCGACAGGATGGGTTACAGCAGCGAGGAATATCATGAAGCCTGTGCAGGAAACACCAGGAAGTTTCCAAAAGTTGGTTAATGCTGGAGATAAAACAGGAACCTGGCATTCAGAGGCAAGACTACAGACTAAAAACTGAATGTCTACAGCAAACCAACAGATAAGTCACAGCCAGAGAGGGAGACAGAGAGTCTACACTCCAGGTTCAGCCTCTAGTAAATACTGGTCTGAAGCACCCAGTACAGTGTTTAAGTATAATGGTTAGAAATGCATTTTTAAGCAGTTTGGTACGAGTCAATAATTCAATAATCGTTGAAATAAACTAAACACAGTCGATCTTTTGTATTTGTTGACATGAAGTAAACACCAGGTTACTGGAATTGTAAATTAATTAGAAAATAATGACTTCATTTAAAACTGCTGTTCAACAATTGGCAAAATCCAAAGTAATAACTACAGATGTCCATAAATCCTGCAGCTGTGTCTGTCTGGGAGTCCGTCAGTGTTTATCGCCACCTCCAAAATGTCTTAACACTGGGAGCGGAGCATCACTGATACTCGTCATTACTTTAATGTTGTTGTAAGCGTGTAGTCAGAGTCCTGCTGTTCTTGAGCATTAGCATCAGCTAGCTGACAGATGCCGAGTCCCCAGCTCTGTGTTGGGATTTGAGAACCATAGCTTAGCATTAGCGTGAGCCTCGGGTAGCTAGCTACACCAGACCACCATCAGACCCCTTTTTAGTACTTCTTACGCTGTTTTTCAACACGACTGCTGCAGTTAGCAGTTAGAAAACAAGGAGGTGCGCTTGTTTTATGCAACCCTTACGGAAGGTCGACAGACACGCCTGTAACGCCATCTCAACAGTAAGAGACCCCACCTAGTGGTTCAACCAGGTACTACAACAATCCCTCAGCTTTCACCTTAACTATTGATATATTTTTAAATTAATTTTACCCACAAGTAACCGTGTACCAGTAATCATTACTCGTTAGGGATCTAGTGTCTGATGTAATCCTATGCATTCAGTCAAAGCCAGCGGGTAAAACAGGCATTAAAAAACCAGGCAGTGACACTTGGGCACACAAACACACACTTAAAAACACTCTCACTCCCGGCCCCCGAGCCCTTGACATTCCTGGAGCTCCCCCATTGAAATGTCTGCAGTGAAAGCTGTGCTTTCCTCCTCAATTACTACGTAAGTCCTGATGGGAGTAGAGCCCAACATGTCACTTCAGACGCTCTGCTGGCAGAAAGCCTGTCCAAACTACCTGGCTGGGAGAGGTTCAGTGTCAGCGCAGAGCGGCGGCGGCGGCGAGCGTGGGCGTGAGCAGGAGTGTCAGAGGCAGCTTTAGGACATCACGGTTTGCCTTTGGATGTGTTGTGATCTAGATTCAGGGAAACATCTGGGAATGTGTACATGTACTGTAGCAGCAGACTCGTCACACGTCTCAGCTACTCTTTTACTAAACGGGTTGTAGCTGCAAGTAAAATCACTTCCTGCTGGAATGCATGAGGACAGAGAAAAGAGTTTCTAGTGCGTGAACACAGGTCAATGAAATTGGACCAGAAAAGGACAAAAATGCCACCGAAGACTGGATCAAAGGAGCCTGTAACCGTGGGTGCAACACTAAATATGTTTCCCCAGCCGTCAGCGGGTCGGCTCCACGCTCACAGGATGAGGAGGCGGCTAAAAATAACAACAAAGTGTGAAACGGTTTCAGGCTTGCAAATTGCTCTTGAGTGTGAAACTGTACTCGGCTCTGGTGACCCGTTTGTAGCTGAGCAGAGCAGTTTACAGGCTCCTCTGGCTTCAGTCCCTGAACACCGTCCACACACTAAACTTTGGAATTCCTTCTCTTTTTTTAATCCCACATCTGCTTTCAGAGCAGGATGTGAGCGTGAACTATTCAAGGTATGTCTGTTATTCAGACTATAGTTTCACACCTAATCCATCATTATCTTTCTGGGTTTCAATAGCACAAATGCTGCCGTGATGTGCAGCAGTGGAGGCCGTGCACGAGGTAGCGCTGAGCTGCAGCCTTCAGTCCTCTGTAATGTTACTGGCTGCTGCATTACATTATGGTTAGAGTTCAGTTTGAGTTGAGTTTGTACCAAATGATAACATATTCTGGGTTTGTGAACAACACATTCAGCTTCAAATAACACTGAAGCTCCTCCGTTTGAAACTATTTAAATTCTTTTAGGGTTACAATCCAAACACAAACTGAGTTCAGACAAATTCAATAAATCAAATTTCCTGGCAGGTGTGAACTATTTTAATGTCACTGATCAGGGAGAAAACATCCATCATACTCAATGTGGATGACATCACTGATCAATATCAAGCATTTAACAAGACTAACAAGACACTAAAAGTGTCTGGCAGCTTTATTTGGAGGGAAATAGATGCTTCTGTAGCCGCGGTAGCAGCTTGGTGAGGCTTTGACCTGCTAACAGCAGCACAGCTAGCATGCTCAGTGTGACGTCGCTAACACACTGACATATAGGTACCAAAGCTGCAGCCACACCGACAACCTAACTGTTTACATTAATGGTAAATAAAGTGATCTGCGTTTACACGTCATCACTTATCTGACATGTGGTTCGTGGTTTTGCCTGCTGTTGGAAAGATTTACTGAGAAAATGTCACTCGTTCAGTGGAAGAAAATGACGAACGCGGAGCCACATTGTGCCCTGGGAGCATTTTTTGGTGGTTTTCTGCTGGTCTTTCTAAGTAAGAAGCAATCTCTGCACCACATAATCACCCTGCAATCTCTAAACAGAAGGAGAGTGCAAGAGGACCTTTACAGCTCATCAGGAACGGTAGACTCGCTGCCCCCGGCGCTCACATCAGAATTCATGTTATTTATTCATTCTTTTAACATTTTATTTTTCTGCACATATTTCCTAACATCATCATTCAGATTTGGCACATCACAGCGCAGTAAAAATAAACATGGAGCAGAACAACCAGAGACCAGGATAAACACGGATGTTTGAAATTTGTTGGACATTCATGGAGGAGCTTCTATTCAAAGCAAACTGGCAGGAATTTAATCCTGGACATGCGTGTTAGTGCAGCCATGTCCTCGATGTCTGAGGCACAAATTATTGTAGTTAATTCTGTATGCGCACGGCTCACACTTCAGTTAAATCGGTACATGTGTGGTTGTTCAGGACCTCAGCACAGACGTGACTTACAAACATAGATGTGAAGCGTCAACACAGAAAGTCACAAAATTCACAAACCTGCCAGCAGGTTATCTTCAGAAAATCTCCAATATTCCACCATTTATCAGCACCAGAAGATATAAAAGCACAAAAAATGGTTTTATAATGAACTTTTCACTGGTCTTCAAACTGGTTATCTGTGGCATGTTGGGAAACGTCACCAAATCTACGCTGACAGTTGGCATTTTTCATCAAAATCACTTTATTCTACACATCCTGTTCAAAAATCGATCATTTGTCGTAATAAGATTCTGCAAAAACCAACAAATCCTGCGTTCTTCAGCACAATAACAGCCGCTGGTGACTCAGCTGCAGTCACGGTGGAAAAATGTCTTTTTAGCTGAAGTGCAGAAAGCAGGCAGGAGTATGAAAACTATTTAAAAAGGAAAGTAGTAAAATAGTTTAAGTACGAAGTCACCGTTTCCTTTTTCAGCATCAGTAACACATAAAATGTTTAACAAGTTAATTCCAGGCTTTTAAAATTTTTGTGAAATAAATAATCAAAGAAATTCAACTTTCTTTTCTTTTTTCTTTTTTAAATGATTCACAGCATTAGAGCTTCATCATGCCGCACAAAATGCATTTCTGCTCTGCTTTAAGCCACCGTTGTGCTTCTTCAGTAGAGGTTTAGGACTTTATGCTGCAGTGACAGGACAGGAAATAAACACACCTGGAAACTGCTTTGAGTTTAAAAGGTTCAGGCCTTCAGTGTGAACACAGCCCAGCTTCCTGCAGTTCATCTCATGGGGACCACGACTGTCTGCACCCAGTTTAAAGGCAATCTATTCACTAGTTTCTGTCTCGACCAGTTAATTTCATCCTCACATACTAACAAAACAATATACCGTCTAATCCGAAGTCAGACTTTGAGGAATATGGATGGATGGTTTTACACAATTGAGATTGTGACTGGAGCTGCGCTGGAGGGCCGCGGGGACCCGGGGACCGAGCGTATGCTAATAGAAACACGCCGCTAATCCATCACCCGGTCTCTTCAGTCTCTTCAGAAATAATTAAGTCAAATTATAGACAGCCCCCGCACCCGCCGCACCTTAATCTCCCTCCAGATGGGGACCCTGCTGAGCAACAGGTGGCCTCTCTTCATATGAACCCGCATCCCACCACTGTCATTTGAATCCATGGAAACAATGGCGGACCACCAGAGCCAGGCATCGGCGTGAAATATGAGACTCATGTGTAATTATGATGGAGCGGGTGCACGATATCTATTTCATAATTAACCGCCCACTGTGCCTCGGTGACACCTGTCTCTGCCTTTTGTTTGTGATCGTAACAATAGGCTGGAAAAGAGGTGCACAGAGTCACTGCATCCAGATTTCCAGAAAGTTCAGCTGATCGCGTTCTGATTTTAGGAGATAAAACAGAAACAGAACCTGCAGTGAACATCCGCTTGTCGTATACTTACAACTTATTATTCTTTTGTTGTTTTTTTATTCTGGGGCTTGATGGGGACGCAATTAGACGCTCATTTTCATTTTTTCCTGCAGTTGTGCTCATTGCAAATTGCTGTAAACTCGTGAGTCTTTCTGTGGCAGGAAACACAAGTAAACCTGCTGTTCTCTTTTAAAAATCTGTGAAAGCAGGTAAAGCCGTACAGAGGTGAGCGGTGCGCTGCTCCTCCCCCGCCGATGTTTACACATATCATCATACAGGATAAACTCCACCTAATCAGGCCGCCGTCGCCCTCCGTCACAGAAGAATAGAGAATTACACATCCATGTTGCAGCTGGGGATGATGAACTCTGATTGCTTTTCCCTCGTCTCTCTTCCATGACTGCAAATTCATCACACCGGCAAATCGCTCTCCGCATCCCACGTGGCTGTGAGTGCAATCAAACCCTAACATGCACGCAAATCGACCCCAATCAGCACCCTGTTTTTGAATGCCACCCCTTGATGTGATGGGTTGAAAACACGAGCAGGTCTGAGGCGTCTCCGTTCCCGTTTGACGGTGGCTTCGGGCGAATTGTTCGTCCGTGCTGGCGAGGATGAAATCACATTAAAGGTGTGCGAGGCCGGTGTATGCACAGCGAGGTGGAGCACGACTCGCTAAAGATGCTGCTCTCATCAGCTTCTGTCAGCTCGGCTCTGCTCAACAGAATTTTCCGTTAATTTCTCGCCCCGTTTGTCAAATACACTTAAATAAAACAGCTGCGTTTGTGTGTTATTGATGCTGTGAAGCCGGAGGGCCTCGCTGGAGAGTTGCTTTCTGAAGAGGAGGTCCAACAGAGGGGCGGCGCTGCACAAACAGTCGGCCTGCTTCTGCCAATTCATTCTAACGAGGAAAAACTTCACATGTGCTTTTGAAAAAATATCCAGCTTCCAGCTCCTAACGTGTCCACTGGGGACGGTCCAGACAACTTCAGAAGGTCTGGGAGCGTCTGCTGGAGCTGCTTAATGGGAAAAGGAATAGATCTGGCAACGGGCGAAAGGACAGCACAACGTCTACAACAGAACCGTTTGGATGTCTCTCTGCAGGAGATCCAACGCCGGCATGAACTGACGAAGCCAAGGTGTTAGAGGACAAACAGGACGAGCTTTCTGCTTCTCCAGTCACTACAAGAACCATTTATTGGTTGAATTTGTCATTTAGAGCCGATTCTGGAGATCCAGAATCTAAAAATACTGCCTGTAATCGCAGTTTTATGCCACTGATCTTTTAAATGTACTGCGGGGGACACAGCATGCAGCCAGACTCACAAATAGACTGTATTGTGTTGTTTCCACTGACTGTACATGAACATGGACGAACCGTTCACGATGTCTCCTAAACATTTCCTGGAGAGCCTTTTGAAGCTCAGCCTGGCGGTCATCTCCATCTTGGCAGCGTTTGACTCCTGGTTAATGCAAAAATCAGTAAAGATCTGAGGCAGGCTGTGGATTGTTGTATGACAGCAACTCACTAACATTTACCAGAAGCTGTAGAAACAGGAAGAGTCATCTGGTTGTCAACTTTCTAACGGTCCTCGAACAAATCACGTGTTATGTGCAAATCACAAGAGTTCTACTGGAAAAACTGACCAAGTCTAAGCAGAAAATGGTGACATTTCATCAACATCACTTTGTTCTAAATGCCTCATTTAGCATTTGTCAAAAAACACAACACTCGCAGATCACGTCAAAAAAGGAAGAAAGAAAATTAATGAATCCACGTAACTGAGCAGCCGTGAGAGGCTGAACTGCTGCCAGCGTTATGTGTGTGAACTGCAGGCTGTTAGCTACGAGTAGACGAGTATGAAGCATGTTAGGGCCGAGAAATAAGATAAATGCAGCGTGACTCAAAAATGGTTCACAGGTGAGCAAGTTATCAGCAAGTTGTTGGGAGATAGTCATGGTTAAATATCTTTCTGGATTTGATTAGTGTGTAGAGGTTGTTATAATTTAAATAGTAGGTTGTCCACGGCTATGGAGTCCCTGTTGCTCTCTCGTACTGGCAACACTGGTGGGCTTTTAGGGTTTTAGGGTTTTCCCACAATTCTTAGTAGAATAGATTTTTTTCCTTATGATTTACGGCATTGCGACTTTGTCATGTTGCACAGACATGTTTGAGTTTCTCTGCTTCTAAACACGTTTCCATGAAGGTGAAGGACTTCATACTGCAGTGAAGAATGAGTCCACAGTGACTAAAAACTGTGCAGGGAGCAAAACAAATGCCCTTGAACTGCCTTTAATCAAGCATAACTTCAGGCCTTAATGCAGCTCATAAATGTAGCTCTACAGAAATGTATCTGGTATTCCAGCTAACAGAGAAATCCACCACAGAGACCAAACCCAGGGTGTGAACTGTTTGTTTCCGCTGTAGAGTTCTAACACGGGGGTCTATGCTCAGCCTTGGAGCCCACCTCTAGTGGCAAATGGAGGCACTGCAGTTTGTGGAAGAAGCCGCATTGGACTCATTTTTCAATGGTGAAGGCTGCCGCTCGGTTATCTCAGGTCCTGCTTGAGAAGCTCCTCCAGATGCACTCAATCTCCACCAAACAAACCTCTGTTTGGTTGTCAGTATCTATTGCTTTGGAAAATGGAAGACTTTCATTTCGCATTCAGATATGTGCTATTGGAATGTGACAGCTCCTCTAATATAAGGATTGATGGCGGCTATAAACACAAGTGAAAAGCAGACGGGTTGCTGTCGGTGTCATAAGTCATCTCTGTTTACGAAGCTGCTGTTTCTGAGGACAGGAAGATTTTCTGGGGGTTTTTGGTGACGGCTGAATTTCAGGATGTTTCACAAAATGAGTTCTTGGTGTCTCAAACAAACTTCTAACACTTTATTTATAAGAAACTCTCCCCTACCTACCTGTGCATAGATTGGTTTAAAAAGGACAAAGAGCTTTTGGAACAGCTCCTGTCTTAGCGGGGGACACGTCTGAGGATTTCATTATCAAGCTGACAAATCAGAGTTGCTCAATGTGTTCACAGCATTTTCCTTTTCTCCAGAAAAAAGTACAGAAAAGCTGAGTGTGTTCTTTGTAATGTCGTTGCGCAAATACTCGGCGTAGGAAGAAAACTAATAACTCAGTTTCTGCTGTTTGTTTTCACTACAGCTGAGGCGTCACATGGCTCCGTTATGAGCTGAGAAAATTGTCCGACCTCTTGAGCTCATAAAATCATTTCCCAGCCCCTGGAGGAATGTCAAGCATGCATTTCCTTGATGCTAAAATCAAGCCTGCATACATTTCAGGTCTCCAGCCAGAGGTGATATCTCCCCTCAGATGAATTACATCCAGATATTTCTAAATAGCTGTTTGCCGTGTGACATCTGAGATCCGACGCTGAGCTCAAAAACATGTTTTGCTTCGACACGGCGCTGGAACTGCCCAGTAGGCAGGAGGTGAGGTCAAGGCTGAGGTCACTTCCGACACATTCTGCTTCTTGGTGTCTAACAATAGCTGTGGCCGCGGCGAAGATCCTCTTTTCTCTCCGCACACATAAATACGTTTGTTCCTCTTTGGGAGGTGCTGCCGGGGCCAGGCTGAAGACCAGCGGAGGTGTTTTGTTAAATTTAGATTGTTTGCTCCTCTGCTGTGGAGGCCCTGATTGCATTTCAACACAATCAATACTGGCATATTGGATCTGAGTGAGAGGGCAATAAGAGCCAATAAAGCTTTGAGGGGGCGCTCGGGCGTATTGTCTGTCAGGCGGGCAGGAAAACAGCAGAGGCCACGTTGGAGGAGGCAATAAGCGGCGGTGGCGGCGAGGCTGGATGAAACACAGCAGCCTGCAAACACAGCTAAACACACGACAAACCCACATGGATCCAGACACTGAGGCGCTAAAAGGACGTGTCGCCCAAGTACATGTGTACACACACACGCCCTATCTGGGTTTCTATCTTCTCCACTCATTTCCTCTCTCTTCAAGGCACTCACTTACTCATCCGATGACGCAGGCAGGTTCCCCTCCCACATGCAGAACTCACATCTGAGAAATAAAACCCAAAGACAGCCTCAGGTTGTGTTGTTTTGTCGAAGCCCTGGGAGGGCTGATAACGAGGTCATTTAGAAACTGCAGGAATCTCAGAAATCTTGTGGGATTTCAGATAAAAATCCAAGCGGCCCTGAAGATTTACCAAACTTTAAAATATCTCTCAGAGTCTGGAGCCCTCCTCAGACATGGGGGGCACACGATGGCAGGCTTCATCCACAGAGGGACGGCGTCTTGATGTTAGATTAGTCAGCACACCAAGTGATGTTTCATACGTAATAACTCAGTAACAAACACAGGACCAAAGCTAAGCTAATAGCAGCTCATCAACATGTTCAAATAACTCACAGCCAAGTTTATTCATGACTTCCTGAACTGAGAATCCTTCCCATGTGTGGTGATGCTTTACAGACAGTGCTGCTGGTCCATCCTGATCGATGCTTCCTCCATGTCAGGGATCATCTATAATTATGACTAATTAGTGGAGTTACTGGTCCTGCACATGTGTGTCTGCTTTATAGTAAAATCACAGAAAAGACTGTCAGACATTGGAGCTGAGATGTGTGACAAGCCTCCTGTTAACCACTGTGAACACCTCCTAGTGCATCGGTTAATGCGACGGGGTGCAGCTCAGGCTTGTGCCGCGCTGAGACTGATACGGAAACGTCGCCGGGTCCAAACCTTTTACAGAAACGTGAGCGCGGTGCTCGTCCAGACGTGACGCCGACACGTTCAGATGGACGGAGGGGAGGTCCTGTGTGAACCGGGCTCTGCTTGCTGTCGCACACCTGCTTCCCATCTCTGTTATTGTCTGGCCCTCTGACCCTTTATCTGATTTCCAACCCGCCTCCCGTCTCGCACAACGAGGACCGGCATCCAGCTGAGAAACCTGTAACACCGCCGTGGAGCAGGCCTGAACAACCGGAATCAAATCATGAGGAGAATATTTTTCTGAGGGAGGAAAATTGCATTTGCTGCAACGCTACACACACACACACACACACACACACACACACCATGTACCAGAGCTCTGTTAAGTGCAATAACAAAGCTCTGAGAAGCAGCGAACACTCTGCACAGAATAGGAAGCGTTACAAGTAAAAGCTAATCTTACACATATTGCTGAGCAGGGAGGAGGAGGGAGGAGGGAGGAGGTAGAAAGAGGAAGGAACGGGGCAGAAATCTGCGTTTCCTGTTGCTGAAAACTTTGTCAGCAGTTGCAGCTGTTTGAAGCCTAACGAATGGAACCTGCTGAGCTCCGGCTCTGTCACACGCCTAAAATGCTGCTCCGACATCTTTGTCTCAGCAAACGATGGCTTGGCATTTTGCTGCCTGAGTGCTTCGAAACAATACGAGCAGCACCCACTTAGTATGCCACTAAGTAGAGATGGAGGCAGCAACACGGCGCGGTGACACCGAGTCGGTTCGGGCGTCGGTAAAAGATTGCACAATTTACCCATAATCGCTGTGAATGCCTTCATCAGGAGCTGTGGGTGTGCGGCGACGGCTCTCTTCCAACTCAGGTTCAGATTATTAATTCACTATTTTCCAATCCGTAATCACCTCTCGCCCGTTTGGATTTCTCACACCATCAGAAACACATTTACCATCCGACTCACTTTAGGGCTGCATCTAATTCACAATCGTGTTTTGATTCCGAGTTGCGCCGCCACACCCCGCCTGGCCACCGGGAGTATAATGGAAATATAATGTAAAAACCAGATGACCGTGAATTCGCTCCTCAATGTCATTCTCCCCTTCAATAACTGCGATTCAATTCCACCTCTCAAGCTGAGGAGCCGGGGGATAAATCCAGGCTCCCCCGCCATCCAAGGACTAATCTCCCCTCGGAAAGCCACTCCGGCATGCGGCGTTCCTGCTGACCTCTCCTGCAGCTCAGTCTTATATCTGAGTGGAGCGACGGAGGAGGAGGAGGAGGAGGAGGGGAGCTGCTCCGGCGTGTCACTCACCTGCCGCCACCGCTACAGCTCATATTAACAAGGGGACTCGGGGCTCAGGGGGTTTTTGCATATAAATGATGTGTCTGGTTCCCGAGATGATATCAAACGCTGTGTGTGTGTGTGTGTGTGTGTGTGTGTGTGTGTGTGTGTGTGCGCGTGCAGGCCTCACACGTCTGCTCGTTGGCTTTGATGTCAAGGGCGACATCTTTATTTTTTACCGCCATCCCCATCCTCACACGCCGAGAAGACGCAACATATTGAGCATGTTTTCAATTTTTCATTCCTCCTGACGTTTTTAACATTTCAAAAATTGCATTTCGGGGGGAAATAAGATCCGTGCCACACATCCCTGAGTCCGTTGTGCTTTTATTTACAGTGAAATGGCTTCTTTCCACGCCATCTAACACGGCCGGCCGTTTTCTGCGCTCCCCGTGGGGTCATGATCTCAATATCAAACACGCTCTCTGTTTGGTTTTGTTTTTTCCCCCCCAGCTCTTTCAGAGGTGAACGAGTGACCATGAAGCTGAATGCACGCTCCAGAATGGCAGAGAGGCAGCAGCAGCGACTCGTTGGTGGGCTGCCGTTGATATTTAGTGCAGGGGAGGTTTATTACATACGGCTTTCCACCGATTTACCCCCCCTTTCATCAGTGTTTCCGCAGTGAAAGGTGTTATTTTTGTGCGTTTGGTAGCGGGCTAGTAGCCTGCGGGGCCATTGTGGCGGCAGTTGCAAAGAGCTATGAGCTAACGCCGTGGCAAGAAATTATTACGAGCATTATTCACAGCGCGCTAGTCGTAGAGGAGTGAACTGAGCATCACGAGGGCATGCTGTAGAAAAGGGAGGTGAAGGGGAAACAGAGAGTCAGCCTGTAATTTGTCCCCTGCTCAGTATGCTGATGCAGAACATGAATCTGCTGCGTCCGCTGCCTCTGCCACAGGTTTTTTTTTATATTATGCAAAGTTTAGTTGCAGAAACAGTGATAATGGCTCCAGAATTAGAAGTTGACTTTCACAGTGTTTTGCATGTGACACTGTTTCTGGCCTGAAGGACAAAATGAAGATCACTTTATCGTCGTGGCACAATACGAGGTAGCTCATTATCTGTATTATTTGTTCCTGTTGCACAACCAAATATAAAACGTCTGCTGTGGTTTTCATGTGCACGCTGACGAGCCACAACATTAAAACCACCGACAGGCAAAGTGAGTAGCATTGATCGTCTCGTTATGATGCGATCTGCTGGGAAATCTGGGATCCTGGCATTTATGTAGATGTCATCCTGACACCGAGCCAAACGTCGCATAACAATACCACAAGCAGACAGGATCCATTAAGTCAACAAGCCGACTGTCACATCCAGCTAGCGTTAGCCACGTCGGCAGGTCAGGTCCAGTCCATGCTGCTTATCAGTAATGTTTCTGATTTTACAGGTTTGTTTCACATGCATTTATTTACTCATCCACAGGAGGCTGTGCATGTGAACATCAGCTGTTTTAAACACTCGACCAGGAATGTTGTTTGTCTGTCGAGGTCGAACTTGTCTGGAGGGTGACGTCCACTTACTAACGATATAGACAATGCAGATTCCTCATTTTTTATGTAAAAGGCAACTTAAATGTTTTAAAGGGAGGAACTGCATCCAGAAGGTTAGGTGCCAATTATACAGCACATAGAAGAAAAGCTCACAGGCTACTCTAGGAGCGATTCATTTACTCATTTTAACTAAAGCTGAAAGTACCCCTGATCCTTGTTGGAGCTCACATTCTAAGCACCTGTATTTATGTCCGTGCCCCACAGCGCTACCACAGACTATTTTCATATTCATAATCTTTGGCCCCGTGTTAAATATTTCACAGGTTTCCTCTAGAAAAAGGCCAGACACATGAATCACTACCTACACTTACATACGTGGTACGAGGTAATTACAGCCAGGAGTCACACGCTCGCCCCTCAACCTGGAAACCTGCTGATGCAATGAAATGATCCAGACGCCACGCGGACACGCCGGCTTCTCCAACGCGCCATTTAAGAGATGAACAACAGAGAAAACACAGATGGAGGCGGAGTGACAGTGACGGAGAGACGAGGCAAGAGGAAACTGATTACAGTAAGTACCAACCCCCGCCATTACGGAGCACGCTCCAAGATAATAGCGTGGCCTCGAGCCAACGGTTCAGCCGGAGGGAGGCGTCCGTCCACCTCCCATCACCCCTCCCAGCCCCGCCCTCGTGTCGGGTCCGGTACGGTGGAGGAGCCGGCCGGCCCCCCGGACGCCCACGTTCCCGGGCCCCTTCATCCATCCAGTCCAGTCCGCCTGACAAACTAATGGAGACTAATCAACTGTCAGAGCGAACACGCCGCGCACTACATCTCCCTGCTTCCCGTCCCGTCCCCTCCTCCTCCGCCACCACCGAGCCCTCCGCCCACCATCATCTGGGCTATAACTGTCATGAGCAGAAATAACAGAGTGATAGCTATATATAGCTGGTTTACCGCGCGCACACACACACACACACACACACACACACACACACACACACAGAGTCGTCCTGGTGCACATTCATCTCCTATTGGCTCACCTTAATGACCTCCGTTATATATTTAATCTGAACCTAATCCTAGTTCTACACCTAATCTTGAATTAACCTCCACCCTTAGTGTCAACATCTGTCCTTTTACCGGCTAATAAGTTTGTAAATCAGAAGAAAGAAAGAGCTCCGTTTGTCTACGTGCTGAGTGTGAGCCCGACAAACTTTTAATATTTCACCTGTAATTTTAACACAACATCCAGGCTGTGACTAATAATCTCATAATGGAGTTGTTGGAGTTGGCTCTAGGTGTGTGTGTGTGTGTGTGTGTGTGTGTGTGTGTGTGCTTCAGTCAGGTTTCTTTCCTTGTTTTGATTCTGCGGGCAAACAGCAAAATGTCATGGGAGTGAACTGGAAGCAAAGCAGTTTGAAAAATGAGCGGCGATGTGGAAGAAGGAGAAAGAGAAGAAAGATCTTTTTTAGGGGGAGGCATTAGTGAAATGACTAATTACCTTTTAAACTATCAGGAACGTTGTTTTCATGAGTATTACACACTTTGTTTGGAGATTCAAAGCAAACATCTTATTGGTGTGACAGTAAACGTGTCAGAACATGGAGGATGTGTGTGAAAGACGTTCTCTGGGAGTCGCCATATAAAGACAAAAGTTGCCTTTTCCTACATTTAACCACATTTATTGAACCCAACATAACAGGCTTTTGCCACTTGAGGATTGTCGGAGCAACATTGTGGAGAACCTGCGAGGAAATAATTGCTGTTATTTGCACTTCCAGCAGTTATGAAATTATTTGTTAGCGGCCACCTCCATTCACTGTCTTCCAGGCCTGTTCTTTGACTTCACCACCTCCTGAGAAAAACAGCTTAATCACTGAAAATAGCTGCCCGCTGTGGCCAAAAAGCAGCTCTGCAGAGACGTACTTCAACCTCCTTTCAACCTACGTGTCCCAAAAACCTGCTGCCAGGTTTAGAAAGCTTTTCAAAAAATTTGCAAAATTACACTTCTGTTTTTTTTAAAACCACAAGCTGTGCAAATGGAAAGAGTTGTTGGATCTGTGACTTTAGGTTCTGTCTGGAAAATTAAGTTTTATTCTTTTTTTCTTTAAAATCAAGTCACTGTATTCTATGTTTTGTTTAAAGAAATGCAAAAAACCAAACAAATCCTCAGTCCTTTGCACAAGAAGCTGTTAGTGACTCTCTTTTATTCTTTTTTAAAAAAATGATTTATGTGATTGGGATCATTTTAGCTCATTTCAGGATATAAATCAGATTAAAGTTTACCCTCCTCCACTGATCAGAGGTTTACTTGCAGACCGCTGATAGAAATCTGGTCCTTTAGAGCTTCAGACGCGACATAAAAACACACGAGCGCTCCTCCCCAGACACACAAAGAAGCCATGAAGTTGAGTCTGTGCGCCTCAGGAAGCAACACCCACCTCCCATCTCATAAACACCTCCCAATGAGGAGAGGAAGGCGAGGAGGGGACTCTGCCGGCCGCCGCTCTGTGTGTGTCGGTGGGAGGAATGCCGTCTTTGTAAAGCCTCAGAATCTGTTTGACCGTCAACACCGTTTTCATCGTCAGCGTCTCGGTTTGTTTCCGGCTCACTCGGCTGTGCAGAGCCACTCAGGCCGGCTGAAACTCACTGAAATAGTTTTGCGAGGACCAAACCTGCGACCTTGAACGAAGCGGGTCACCTTTTACTTTGTTTGCATCCCCTGCTAGCGGGTTGGACTCCACCACTCATAATTGATGACCGCCAGCAGGATGTTTGACACGGATTGGTCTGGAAAGTTCTATATCATTAGTGCAACGCCAAAGCATGACTGACTAATTGTCAGAAAAGAAATTATAATGGATGCTGCCATACAGAGAACAAGCGCTAATTAACACTCAGTCATTACAAGAAAATCCTGATGAAAATTACAGCCAGCGTGCTCTTATACCACCAATGATAGATTTCTTTTGCATTTAAATCCTTAATGTTTTTTCTGCTGGTGTGATGGCGTTTTGGGAGGGGAGCAGACAGATTAATGGCGCTGGAGGTAGCATTATTCAGTTAAACCCTACACACTGCACACAGCCGTATATTGCGGTGCAGATGAGCCCTCGCCAAACTTGCGAGGCGCGCCGACGCCTTATCACGCAGCGATATGATGCAGCACAAGCCGAGAGCTATTCATATCATTTCAGCTGTGCATGTGGAAGGGGCTGTAATTTAGATTTTTACGACCCCGCAGCACAAAGTGAACATAACATATCTGCTAAAGGGCGCTGTGGGGATTACTGATCAATAGAGTGATTTCTGTGCACAGACTTCTGGATCTCTGTGCTAAATATTGGAGCTAACAACTGGCTCCTAAGACTTACAGCATCAGGGCTCGGGTCAAAAACAAAGAGAAAATCAATTGCATTGCCTGCAAATGACAACCACAGCAGGTGGGTCGAGGTCTGCCTTACCGTCTTTGCCGATCAGGAAGTCCAGGTAGCGGTACGTGTAGGCCACGCCCACCTTGGTCTCCACCTGTGGTCTCTTCAGGGTGGAGTAAATCTTCCCCGGACTGTTATCCTCCGACGTCGGTTTCATCTTGCGCAGCCCGCAGCCCATGACTCCACAGTTAGCCGGTCACTCTGTGCACAGACCTGCCAGACCAACCAGACACACAGACGAGGCTTCAGTGTCTTAATGAGGAGGGATTAATTAGACATGGATTTGTGGCAGTGGAGGTGAAAGACACGTCAGGAGCCTTCGTGTACATAAAAACAGCAGCAATAATTCTTGATAAAACAAACACCACAATGTCCACGAACCGAAACAACAGAGAAAGTGATTTGTAGAATGACATATGAGTGTATGGAGAACAACAAAACCCACTTCAGGAGGAGGCAGCAGCTGTGGCAGTGGCTGGTTTTTACTTCCCATTTTAGGCTTCAGTCGATCTGGGGTTTGGTTTAAACATCTGAACTACTTGGTTCGGTTTGAGCATTGAAACTCCAACTTACAGTTTTGGGACATACAATGCTTTTGGTTAAAATAGACTCTTTTCATATCTGCATTAAGCTCCTCCTCCATGCTCCTGGTTACCAAAGCCAGAGCCCCGTCCAGTCGAAAAGGACTGACAGCAGCTTAACAGCTATCAAAAACCCTCGTGAACCAATAGTTTTAGGCTCGTGTTAAACTTTTTGTAAGTACGTGAGGGGTACGCATGGGTCTGAATGACATAAATGTTGTTATCAACAGGTGTATATGAGACTCTGTCTGTGTTCCCTCCAATCTGTTGTGACAGCACTACAAGGGCGCCCGCTATGCATGTTCCTGAATGCGCAGACGTCGATGTACTGGACACGTATGTGGTCAGACTGGACCAGAAAGCAGTACAACAGGAAGTCCTCCACATCCATGTTGTCTGTGGTTGGATGTATGAGCAGGTCCTTAAACAATCAGCCACTATTGTTGTGTTTCTGTCGAGGTTGGGCTGTAAATAACGGCAACTTTTATTTCTCTGACAACAACTTAATTTACATTTTTGCATAACAATGAATGTGGAGGCATTCTGTGTGGTTTGATTTTTGAAGCACTTTTTGTGCCACATTTCCATCTGCATGACATTATTATCACATGATAATGATGTTTAACATCTAAATCACAGAGTAAGTCTCCTTCCCTTATAAATATAATGTGCCTTTTAAAATGATTAACTCTTACCTCTGGCAGCCCTGCTTGCATGACCAGGTTGCATATATTATTATTACGTGGCTCTTCAAAGCTCTCCAGATAACTGAAGTTTATCTGCTGTCCATCACTAATGTGACTCAAATGGATGTAACATTGTTGTTTATTTTAGTTGCATGAGATTTGGCCGAGCTGCAGAAGCTTCATCAGCATCATCGTCACTGACTCGCTGCTATAAGACTGTGGCTCACTTTTTATTTACAGTTTTGAGAAGGTGGATGTAAAAAAGCCGTGAACGTGGCTTGATGTTTCCAGATTCCACTCTGGTGTGATGATGGGCACAGGAAGCCTGATTAGGACGATGGTTTTAATCCACAGAGCTCAGACGGGTCCATTTAGGCCTCAGGACTACGGAGCTGTTACTGATTTAATCTTGGTATGTTTTCTTCAGACTGCAGAAGCCCGGGGGCTGAAATCCTTACTGTTTGTGTGATTATCTGTACGTGCTCGGTGCCACGTTGGACCGTTTTTGAGGGGACGCCACACGTTCACTTTAGTGCCAAAAGTAAATTCCAAGTTAATATAAGCTTCACAGTAAACGGTTACATATGACAGCCGATGCCAGAACCAGCAGCACCGTCCATGTGATCCTTTAATGAGGACATTTAGCGTGTACATTGAGCAAAAGTATGTTGTCTGAAATCTGAACCGTATAAAACAACATAAATTGGAAATTCTTAAGTAAAGTCCCTCAGAAGTGGACTAAGTCCAGGGTTTAAGTGTGCAGACTTGCTGACGTTCCCCTCTCCGGGTCGGACCGAGCGAGGGCTGGATTAACCTGTCTGCGACATTCGGGACTGTACAGACACGCAAATGAAAACCTATGTTCATGCGCCCGGATATCCACGACTCCTCGGGGATTTTAGACGGGAAACCAATAAAGAAGAACACGCTGGATAAACATCTGTGAATAAATAAGAAAACACAACTAAATGAGCTTCATTTTTCACGGGGTCCCCTCGTTCCCACAGAGAGCAAATTAACAGAGACAACCGCGGCCTTAAAGAGGGAGGCCTTAAAGAGCCGCTACGATGGACGCCGCCTCACCCCAAATGGGTTGTGACAGCGCCACTGCCTCTCTCCGGCGGCTGCATCTGGGAGCAGGTGACATCCTATTGTGTGCCACTGATTAAACTCAAGGATGGATGGATGGCTGGATGGATGGGTGGCAGCGGTGCCCTCCCCATCCACCTCGGCTGATGAGGAACCCTCTCCGTTACTCTATTATGCTGCCGTCTAATTACAGAACGTCGCGGGGCCTTGGCAGAATCCGAGTCGGCCGTCGCTTCAGAGACGGCAGGACAGGAAGTGAGGCGGGGCGGAGGTGGGGGGGGGGGGGGGCTCGGATGTAGGAAAGAGTGGGAAGCGAAATAGGAAACGAGCAGACGGGGGCTCTGTTAATGAGGTGAACGGCAAGAATGGAAAAGGTGAGAATCAATCAAGGGAGAAAGAGGAAATGGGGGTGGCCGGCTTGGAGATTGTTCGTCTGAACAGTGGAGGGAGGGGAGGGGGTTGGGTAATGCATGGCAAGTAGAGTCCGGAGAGAAAAAGAGTGTGCAATTAGAGTCTGTTGAATAGAAAAGGGGTGATCAGCATACGACAAGGGAGCAGGCAGAGAAAGAGTGAGAGATGAAGCAGGAGATTCATTACGGCTGTCATGAAAGCCGGTGTTTCCAGTGGCACCGACACGAATGTCTTTGTTGGGCTTTGTGAATCTCAACGTGTATCACAATCATATCTCTGTAAGCCTTGCAACAGCTCTCAGAAATGGACCGCAGGCGGACGGACCGGTGATTAATGCCGCCCTCTCCGTTTGTGTGTTCAGAGCTTCAGACGCCTTCTAAATGGCTTCAGCGTGTTTGAGATGTACTCAGGTGTTGAGTCTTTGGCCCTCAGCACGTGCCAAGCAGGACGGCCGTCTCGCTTCTGCTTCAAGAACAAAAAAAGCCAAACACAATCTGCAGAAACTGGTGTAGTCAGAGTCCCTAAAAGCGCTTCAGTCCCCCCTTAAATTGTCACTCAGGACTGCTGCAGTTCAGCGCGCAGCATCACAAATGACTCCGCCATCAAAGAAAACAGAGGAGAGACGGAAAAAAAAGAAAAAAAGCTTGAATTTTTCCAAGTCTTGGATTTCCACTGTTGCCTTCAGTTACTTGTAAATAGCTTTTATCATTTCTCCCCGACCCTGGAGAGAGAGGCAGCAACAAGAGGGAAGGCAAGCCTCTGTCATGTAGTCTACAGGAGATGGAGAGGAGGTGGTGGGAACAATAGGACGGGGAGGAGAGGGGGGCTGTGGGAGGAGTGTGAACGCAAAACAAAGTGGAGGAGGATAAAAAATGGAGGTGCTCGTATTTGCATAGCTCCTTGAGACCGGAGACGAGGCGATGTGAGGTGAAGGCGAGCTCGAGTATTTTTAGAGTTGAACCCAAATGTGGGATGATTTGTCGGCTGAGTCGGCGGCTCCGGGCGGTTGCCTTCCCCCCGTTCACCTCCACCACGGTCTGAGATCGACAGGCAGCGAGTTGGGGAGCTTTCCGGGGCAGACAGATGCTGGGCAGCAGTGGAAAACACAGGAAGAGGGCCATTGATTTCACTTTTGCTGAATTAGCAACGATCCTCTTGCCATTTTGTTCTATCTTTTGTCTCTGGCTAATGGCACTTTGAGGTTTTATTTGATAAGAGGTTTTATTCGATGAGATTCCCTCCTCATAAGCCCAGATTGACGTTCAGATGCTTTGTTTTATCTGGGATGCACTTAGCTTTGGCCCCTACAACCAAAACATCCCACAGCACTTTGTAGCGAGCTGAAGGCGATGGCCAACATCAGGGAGATGCTCGTCTTCCCCTGCTGTGCTTTCCACGTGTCAATCAGCAGCACTTTGTCAGGCCAAGGCTTCCTGTGCTCTTACAGATCGCCGGGGTCTTAGCTGTTGCCTCTCCGGGGACTTGACGCATTATTAAAGCTCATTCAATTGATTTTTTTAAGCCACTTTGGGGGAAGAAGAACTCCGCTGACACATGATCACTAAGGCCTGTGCAGTAAAGCGACGTGTACAGGCGATAGACGCTTCATCGATAGCAACAAGGACACGTCTGATAGGTTATTCAATAGTTAAATGCATCAGACGCAAACCACGAATGTTTCGTTGCCTTTAAGGTGTGCTAGTCCACAGAGAGCAGCCTGAGCCTCGTCCACACCTGCAGACCTCCCTGATGGGTGGAGATGAGCTTCACCATCAGAAAACACCAACGCTCACCGTGTGACCGGACGTTGGGCTGCACAGGACGCTTCACCTCTGGGTTTGACTTACTGTCTTTATTTAAAGCGAGATCATCTCTTTAACCTTATTTACTTTTATGTGTATTTGCTTTTTTTGTCATTTTGTTTTTGTGTTTTGCATTTTACAATCATGCAAAACCCACATAGCGGTACGGGTACACGGACAAAACGGTTATCTATGCAGCTTGATTTGTTTTCTTCTGGTCTGCATTAGAAGTTGACCTTTAAAAAATGATCAGCAACTGTCCACATCGACTGAAAAGAAACTTCTATAGCGACAAAGTTTTCAGCTAGAACAGCTCTGTCATCACCCCACAGAGCTGTTAGTCAGCTGAAGTCTTTGCAAACAACAGTCATGTTACGCAGACATTCAAAGCCCTTCCTGATGAATCCTAGTCAGATATCTGAGCTCCTTTCAGCTCTGGTTTGGGCTCCACCACCTCCTGAGGGAAGTGCTCGGCTTTCTCTAACTGCTGCCTTGTTTAAGCTTCTTTGCTGGACTGTTGGTTTATCAGACCTGAAGCATCCTGTTGCCATCAGACGCTCATTGCTAGCCTTGTTTGTCTGGCCTGTTGAACCACAGCAGTAAAGCAGCGAGCCAGCCAAGGCTGAAGAAGCCTCGTGGAGCCGCAGACTTTAGAAAGACTTTGTGAATTTGTCACAACAAACAACAGCCGTCGGTCGTCATTTGATCCTCTGGTAATGTAAAAATGTTGTCTCGCAGAGTTTAAACTGTTGTTCTAATTAAAAAACGGTCCGTCAACGTGGCAGATGATCGCACAGAAGCTCCCGTGTTCAGCTCACACATATCAGAGCATTAGCGACGGCGCTGAACGATTGTTTTAATGCTGTCTGACTGGGATGTTCCCCACATTACAGCACCACGTTACACGGCTTTGATAGTAACGTGCTGAGATCAAACCCAGCAGCATGGGAAGCTTCAGAGTGGATTAATGGAGGAAGACATTAATTAGGACGCTGTGTTCTTGTGTTCTTCTCCATGTAGTCTCCCTTTTAAGCCTGCTCTCTTCCTTTCTCGCCGTCTCATGCTTTATCTCCCTCTGCCTCTTTGCCTTTTTCTGACTTTTGATCTTTTTAATCTGACAAGTAAAGTGGAGCGCTGGCTGTGTTGGGTGATGGATACTGCTGGTCCAGTACCATCCGTGGTTTATTGTGAGGAGGACTGTCGAGGGCTCTCCAAAGCCGAGTGGCTGCAGAGACCGTCGCGAAAATGAGAGGACCAGACTGACTTCACATGAAAAGAAAGAGCCGCGGCGGTCGGCTGAAACGCTTCAAGCGGCTCGAGTTTATGCTTTTCCTGACGAGCAGCCTCACAGGATTGGATCGTCTGGAGCAACATGCAGACAGCCGTCGCTTAGCGAGTCCAGAAACAAGTCTGGAAGCAACATGCTGCGGGTCAGTGGGTCTGAGTTTAGCTCCTGTAGGTTCTCCAACAGTCAACAATGGGTTCTGAAATTCATCAAGTTTTTCTTCTGTAGCCTGTTAGCTTTAGGCTAGTTTTACAGTCCTACAGGTTCATCCAGCAGACGCTGTCGTCCAAAGCGACGTACATCTGAGAGCAGATACAACACAAGCAAGGATCTAGTCAGGAGAAAACCATCTGGATAACTAGAACACATTCAAGTGTGTTCTTAAAGACTGACCTGAGTTTCAGAGACTTAAGAAGTAGGACAATTGACTCATTAAAGAACTCTTAATTGTTTAATTTGTCATTTAAAACCAACACATTTGGAGAAGTTTCATTGGACAGAAACTGTAGTAAATATGTGAAAGTACCAGACAAATGTAGTGGAGTAGAAACTACAATACTTCTGTGATGCTGTTCAGTAGAAATTTAAAGTTGAATGAAATGGAAATACTCACAGGATTACTTGAATGTGCACTTGAGTGGATGTACTTAGTTGTATACGTTCCTCCAATGCATATTTAATCAGGGCTGCATCTGCCCCTCATACATACGTGATCCCGTATATAAATAGAGCCCACAGATAGAAGAGAGAAGACTTTCTAAGCTGTCATTCTTACAGGTAGCGTGAGGCCGTTAGGTTTTTGCAGAGGAGCTGTCAGAACAGATAAGTAGGACACACGCTCAACACACTTCTGGTCTAAATCGTTTTTTTGGTCTCAGAGAAAATCCCTTTACTCGTGTGCTGACACGCGTAGGTGTTGCCATGGTTACCAAATTAGCCGTACATCGCGTGTAGCCTACATATGAGAGCCGTGGTTTCCTGACGGTTCGCCGTGAGCCGCTCAGCGTTTGAAATCACATCTCAGCTGGTCTGCAACGTTTCCACACAGACGCCGGCGTTCGCGCCAAACCGGACCCACGCCCCTCTACGAGCGGCGTGGGTCCGTTTTGGCGCCGCAGTCCGGTTTAAGTCGCCTGAATTTTACCACAGAGGTGGCGACAGAGAAACAGAAAAGGTTGTTTTTGGGGAAAGATGCAACCTGTTGTGAGGAAAGTCCAGCAGCCTTGTATCACAAACGGCTTCAGCCTGTTGAGGTTGGAAATCCCCTGCTCTTCCCTTTCCTCCTTCCTTTCCTCTGACCTTGCCACCTTGAATCCTCAACTGAAAACAGAGAATATGGAAACGACGGGAGGAAAAATAACATTTGACAGCGAGGCAGGATGTTAACGCTGTGACCTTTAAGGATGGCACAGTCCTTTAAAGACAAGGACCTACAGTGTTTACATGCCCTTAAATAGCCAAGTTCCTCACAGAAATGAGGTCATGTGAGTAATCAGGGAGCAGGTTTCATGCTCTGCAGCAACCTGGCTGCCGTAAATCTGTGTACAGCTGTTTACAGCAGCAGAAGCTGCTTCTTCCTGACGTGTTCGTCACTGTGTGTCTGTGTTGGAGTGGACACAGGAGCTGGTAGAAACATTCAGCTCAGATCAGTTCAATTCAAATCCCCTAGAGGCAGTTCAGAAGCTCACTGAGTATGTGATATAAAGACATCCAAAAAATAAACACAATAGAAAATAAAACACAAATAGATTCATAAAATCGCCAAGGACGGCTTTTGGAGAGTCAGAGGATGTGAGTCATGATGTGGTCTGAAGCTGCCTCTGCTTCAGGGTGGACGTGGACTTCCTGGGATTCCCTGTCAGCTGACTGTCACGGTCGAGCCTCATTGGTCCCAGAGCCGCCTAGAACTGTCCCTGTCGTTGCTGCTCAGCCAGGTTTCAGTGAACGCCAAATTACTTTGAAGTACACAGAGACACCAGAGGACTCTGATGCTCAGCTGTGAAGCGACTTGTTTAGACGTCTGTAAGGTGGAACCCTGCAGGCATCAGTCCATCAGGTGATCGGTCCTGGTATCCACTGTCGTCATTCACAAACAAATGTCCGGTTATGAGCACATATGATGATCGAAGCCTGAGGAAATCAGATCTTTCTAAACCTGAAGCCGTGTTTCTTCTTTAAGTGGCAGCTGACCAGAGATGATTCTGGACCCTTTTGTTCTGATTGATTTAACAGAACACGCCGTGGTGTGAACGTAAAGCCAGAGATGCTGTTGATTGGCTCCAATCCCAAACTCTGAGATGGCATCGGGCCATCGCTAACGTAGAGATATTTTATAGCCGGTCTCACACCCAAACGTGTTGGTCCTCAGTATTATTGTCACAGAACACGCTGAAGAACTGGAGATGCTCACGTTGTTTTCAGGAGCTAGAGTCTCGTGGTTCGTGTTTGGTCTATTTTAACCCAAACCATCATCTCTCCTAAACCCAGTTTAGTAGTTTTGGTGTTAAAGCAAAATTAAATAAAATACAACAAAGCAATGAACAAGCTGGTCCACCACAGCATTTCATCAGCTTCCTGGTTCAGACTTTGCAGCTGTTTTTATGTGCAAAGCAAAAGAAAAACAAAAATCACAAAGCGAGCAGAGAACAGACCAAAAAACAACTTCATCTTTGTAGCACTAGTGTGTTCTGTGTGTTTTCCACCTGAGCTTTGCTGCTTCTTATTTTAGCATATTTGTGTAAAAACAGGACTTTTGTAGGAGACCTGTTGCTGCTGTAACTATGAGCTGATTGGGTCTGTCAGCGGCGCAGACTGCACGGGGTTAATGTGATATTCGTAGGTTTTTGGTGACTAATTTCCCTCCTTTCCACACCTCGGGCAGCGGTGCGGTTCTGAACAGGCGTGCGCTGCCTGCTGCTTGCAGATTATGGAGCCTTTAAGTCCACATTCAGAACCAACCATTGTTTTTATAATTTCTGCCCGTCACAAAGGCACAAATGCGACGCTACAATTTGATGCTTGTTTAGGTTCCAGTCCGCCATAAATCTGACCAGACAATTGCTTTTATGGTGTCAGGTTCAGAGGGAGGCTGTGTGCTGTCCTCCAGGAATAAAGAGCTCAAATGTTTTCGCCGCCTTTTCTCATAATTTCAAAACCATTGTGGGTGAAGTGTCGCTGCTTGACAGAGGAGGTAAATCCGGGGCCGAGCCGAGGGGCTGGAGTTAGTTTAAGGGCAGGACACGCAGGATTTAATACTGAGTTCAGTAGTTCTGGGGGAGAGTCTCAGAACGAGGAGCAAACGCTTGTTTTTACATCAACAGTCTCAACGTTTTACTTTTCAAGGCAAGAAGGAATATTATTAGCAATGAAAAACAGTAATAAATCACATAAATAGATGAAGACTCACCTTGATGCACGTTAGATAAAGAAGTAAAATCAATTTTGAATAAACTGATTTTACTTCAAAAGGAAGCAAAAGATAAAGAAGCTCTTTAGCTTCGGCTGATGAAGTTCAGTTCCAGTAAATGTTTAGAAATTATAGATAAAAAAAAAAATGGGAATAAACACTTTAGGAGAGTTTTTATTCAGTGTTCATCGGTGCAGAGGTACCATCCTGCTGTGCTGCTAGACTTTAGGCGGACCTGTATTTAGTTTTTTGTCCTATTAACACGTCTTAATGGTGTTTTTTAGACGCTACAAGACAGTGAGCTCCATCACTGATGACAGTCTGAGAAACACAGATTCAGACTTCCAGGATTTTATATAAAACCAAACCTAAGAATCAATCCTGTCGTGGGACTTTCTGGACCAATGTTCTTCTCCAGAACCGGCGTCCCAATTGAACGTGAACGGCTGCATTTAGGGCTGCAGGTGTCTCGGTGGTTAGCACCGTTAGCGCCTCACAGCTAGAAGGTCGCCGGTTGGCGTCCCGGTGAGGACACCCGGGATCTTCCTGCGTGGAGTCTCCATGTTCTCCCCGTGCAGCGTGGGTTCTCTCCGGGTTCTCCGGCTTCCTCCCACAGTCCAGAAACATGCTGAGGTTAATTGGTGATTGTAAATTGTCCGTAGGTGTGAATGTGAGTGTGCTTGGTTGTCTGTCTCTAAGTGTAGCCCTGTGATAGACTGGTTACCTGTCCAGGTGAACCTGCCTTCACCCTGACTCAGCTGGGATAGACTCCACCCCCCATGACCCTATAGTGAGGATTAAGGTGTAGAGATGATGGATAATGGATGGCGTTCCAACTTGTGTCGCGTCGAGCGGTTTAACAGCGTTTGCACTGACAGCACGGATCGGCCCGTCGGAAGCAGCGGCGCGGTTCTGAAATCTTCTAAATGTGTAACTTTGATTTGCAGAAACGAGCTCTTAGCTGTTTAATTAACGACTGCAAAGGGACTTTAGAATAACAAAGGTTTTAATTTCTAGTCAACACTGATTTATCTTGGAGTAAACAACACAAACCCACAAACACGCTCCAGTCTTTTAGAAAAGCCGATGAAAGAGCTCCTCGGTGCCGAATGGGAGGTAGCGTTGAGTTACCGGAGCAGGAGGAACAGAGGCTAAGCCAGGCTTGACTTCAGTCCTCTGCTCCAGGCTGCTCAAAAATATTCCAGTTAATACGTTGCTGTTTAAAAGGCAATTAAACTTCAAGAATAGCGTTTGTGTGCATTATGAGCGCCCCTCACCAAAATAAAAAAACAGATTTCTGCAGTGAGAAGGCTGCAGACATCTCCACATCTAAGTCCTTACTCATTCTCAACAAGGAGGCCGTGGGTGCCAAAGGTGGAATTGCTTTTTCAACTCACTGAATTTGTTATATTTGCTTTGAATGCCCAAGGACGGCACATAATGGCAAGCGTGCAGCGGTGGAAGGAAAAAAAAAAAAGCTGGAAGATGATGGGTGATGAGTGAGGCAGAAAGAACAGGCGGATAAACAATAGTGTCTGTCTGAGACTCGCTGCTGTTTCAAGGCTCACCGAGTGTTTTCTGCGGGTCGCTACAGCCTTGGCCAAGCCCGTCTCCTCACTGCCTCAAGGCCCGGTTACAGTCCGTCCACACAAATACCCGCGCACACACTCATCCAGGCAGCTATTGCCATGGGAACCAGCCCCTCTATGACTATTCCCTTCCCAGCAGAAGAATAGGCACCAATCTTTCTCAACCTCTCGTTCATTGTCAGATTTTCTTTCCCCTTTTTTCTCTGGTCGCTACAAGCTCTCGTCTCTGCTCTGCTCTACAGGACCAGGCACTCCACTTTCCCTCCTCTCCTCTCTGACAGTCATGAGTTTGATTTGTTCTGCATAATCCATCCACGCTGAGGTTTTTACAATTTCTCTACAAGCGAAAAGCGAAAATAAAACATTATCTCGACTCAAACCTGCACAAAAGCCGTCACGGTTGTTTTCTGAGCAGAAGCCAAAGAAACATAACGAACGGAGGATTGTTTGTCATTTCAAGAACCAAGAGAGGAAAAAATACCTGGTTAAAAATAGAAAAATGCTTCGGTTGCCCCCTTTTCCTATTTTCCTCTAAAACACGGAGGGTTTGAGGAGATTTCCCGTGAGTGACTCATTGCTTTCTGTGAACTTGCTCCAGGCAGGTCATTTTTTATTAAAGCCAGCCGAAGCTAAGTTCTTAGATTTTCAGACACCCTATCGACGTGTCCATGTTGGACATTACCCAATCAATACCGCTGCAATTTTCTTGACCACCCATTACAACAGGAGTCAATTTGCCTTATAGAAATATCCAGAGAGGGGGGTGTTGTTTTTCGTCTTCTTTGCTTTGAGTCTGAGCTACGACAACCGGCTGAATATTGGCTTTTGTGTTTCCCGTCTCGCCTGGAGGGTTCATCCTAATATGCCGTCTCAGGTCTGAGGCGAAGCCAGAGGCTTGAATAACTTTGTACCTTCAAAAGCATGATCACTGTCACCTTGCAGTGCAGTGAGGGAAAATAATCTTCGCCCAAAATCTTGTAACCAAACATTTCAGAGAGAAAAGATGAGAGACTTCCAGCTGGGCCTGCAATCAAGATGACACCCTGTCATGAGGACGGCTTATCTACCAGCACATCCTCCAGCCATGTTCACCACATAAAGGTCACATTACAGTCCTGCTAATTCTGATTTATGTTCAATAGATTACATGCTTATGTGTCCAAAACGTGCCAAAATATTAAAACACTTAGAATAAAGTACTGAGTACCTTTAAAGGATGGATACTTCTGTCATTATCTAATTCTTGTGTTTTTAGGCTAGAAATCACCTTCCAGCATCTTTCTCTGGGATCACATCCCGAACATGTACAGTCATGACTCGATGACCCGACACTAAACATAAAACCTTCTTCTATGTCGGATATCAAGGCTGTGGGATTGTCCAGACGGAGGTCCAGATACGAGGAGGGCTTGATGCTGGAAGGCTCATTAGTTGTTCATTATTGTTCATAGTTGTTATAATAACTAGTAGGGCTGGTCCCAGTAGAACTTTCTGCTCTCTGGATGTTCAGGCCCAGTTAATGATGAATATCAGAACATTCTGTGCGGTCGGGGGACACTTCCACCCCGGGGCAGCGCTCTGACAGGGTGGAAGTGTCCAGAACACACAGGCAGTACTTGGCTGCTGATGCTAGTTTAGTTAGCGCTCACACTTCTGTTTCCTCCATCGGTGGCGGCGGGGGAGTGGCAGATACGCTCCACCGTTACCATCCATGTTTACTTCCATAAACACTGAGCACGCTCGCTGCGTGTGACGTCGTCGTGTCCTCTTCTGCGCATGCGGGACACTTTTGGGTCGTATGAAGTTCACACAGCAGATCACATACAAGTCGCATTGAAGTGGAAACGTGAAGGAAGTCACAAAGAAATCCTCATTGAGCATCAAGTCCTGCAGTGTGAACGTAGCCAATCTGTGGGATTGTTCAGTCAGATAATACGCCGTCATCCTGATTGGTGACATTAAATGTCATGTCGGAGTCACAATCCAAGGCTGTCGCTATGTTAAGGCTGTTTTTATGGGTTCTGTTCCTAAAAACCTGTCGGATAGCAGGTTTAGGATTGTTAAGGATCCGATCATCTATGGACTGTACTTCACAATGCACTGAATCTAATTGTTTGAGTTTCTCTCTGGCATCAAGCACATGAAACCACAGTGGAATGAAATTAGCTTGGTTTAAACATAACTGGCTTTCAATTAGACCAGCCCCACTTACTGGATTTCTGAGTAGAACTGTTCTGGTGTTTTGTTGTGTCAGTCTGTGGGTGTTTGTCTATACATACTGAGCGGAGACGAGGACGCATTACGCTTCAAACCAACCAGCGGCAATTACCTTAATGAAATTTCACGCCCCACGGGGGGATTCTGTGTGTGCTCGGATCAGATAGCAAACATAAGTTGATTAAAATACATGTTTGCTAAAAGAAAATCAGCTCAGCTTCAGAAAATACACAAACTGACGGCTGAGAGAAAGAAAAATCTGTCTGTGTGCTGTAACAGGCAGCTTACATGTGTCGGTGATGAGCGTTTAGGAATCCAGTGTTTGGCTGATTTAAAGGACTCGCCACATATTTCCTCTTACCTCCAGTGGTATTTAGCCCTCAGGTTTTTTTCATTATGGAAGGTTTGAGATATCCTTGGGTAATGATATTAAATCATTAATAAAGGTCATAAATCTGCAGTTATAAATGTTAGTAAATTATCAATAAAGGTTAATGAATCTGACTTTTAAAAAAAAAACATCAATTCTGCAGAACAAATGTTGATAAAGTCATTAATGAAGAGTCGTTAGACACCTTCTAATAAGCTGTCACCAAAGGTTAGGGAGACATTTGCAATTCTAAATGTTACTAAATCATTAGTGGAAGCCTTTTTCTCCTTCTTCGTCTTCTTCGTCTTCTTCTTCTTTTTTACAACAATCCGTCAGGTCTCGATTATTAAAGGACAAGAACCTGTACACGCTACTCAGATTACACGTGTCGTTTACACTGAAGGAGTCATTGATCGCTGTAAGCATTCGTCTTGTCCACACTGGCCAAGAAGCTGCACTGGTCAGTGTTGTCCAGTTAGCATCGTTGCACTGGAGCTCAGGAGGACAGAAAGAGGGAGTCTGGTCCCATTACGACCCCGTAATGTTGGAAGATAATCAGGTGTTTAGTTTAGCCTGATATTAAATTCAGACGAACGCATTTTTACACGTAATGATATAAAAGCATGAGCAGGTAAAGGTGTGTTCACCTTTACACATGTGAGAATGGAATCAAGACGTCCACCAACGACACAGCAAATGTCACGCAAGAGGGTAAACACCGGCCAACCTGGCAACCCACACGCCGTACTTATTAATGGCATATATGTGCAGTTGATTTATAAAGCATCAATAAATTCTTTTTAATCACTAGAAATCAATCAAGCATGATGTACAACCAACAGGAGGCACGAGTCTCCAAATCGGGACAATCTAAACCAAACGTATCCGCACAGTTACAGATCTCTGCTAGTCGGCGAGCGCACATGTTGTCGTGCAGTTTGGGTGAATTAACCCTTTAAGGAAACACTCGTTTCAGAGTAATGCTCCATTTTCAATGTGACATCATAACCCGAACCACAATCGCTTCCACATTTCCAACAGCCGCCGAGCAGAGTGGCCGGCGTACGAGTCCATATGGAGCTGTGTGTGTGTGTGTGTGTGTGTGTGTGTGTGTGTGTGTGTGTGTGTGTGTGTTAACAATGCATGTGTGCGCCTGTGTTTATGTGCTCATGTCATGTATACGGTGCAGCTCGTGAGCTCGCTCACATGTGCGGTGCTCCATGTGTTCGTTGCACGTTATGTATACATCCACAGCTCATTTAGCCTCTGATGTTCACACTTGACATGTGGGCATGTGTGGGTTTGTGTGTGTTTGTGTGGGTTTGTGTGTGTTTGTGTGTGTGTATATGTGGGTTTGTGTGCGACTGGTATATTTTGTGAAGTCGGTGTTGGACAGTGGTGTTGATACAAGCAGCGGTTTTACCAGTTTAACTACATTTAACTACCACTGAACTAGTTCATAGTAACCATAAGAGAAAAAGCCACCACACTTGTCTTTTTGTTCCTTGAAGCCGTTTCATCCAAGTGGCTTCTTCTGAACAATGTTGTCGTCCTTTGACTAATTCTTTTACAAACGTTCTCGTGTGAGTGTATTTCTGTGTTTCTATGCTTCGAATTTTACTTTGAAACCTTCACAGTGAGGACATTTTGGTGCTTTGAGGACGATAGAGACGCTTCTTTATCGGTCTTCGTTTGGGGATTAAGATTTTGGGTTTAGGTTAGGATTAAGTTCGGCTTTAGTGTTAGTGGTTAAGGTGTATGGGTTCGGAAATGTCAATATACAGTATCTTCTAAGTTTTTAAAATGTCAGAAATGGGAAAAAAGAAAATGTGAATTTTCATAATCTGCTTTGAAGTGAATGAACTTAGCGTGTTGCCAGAAGGTGGCAGTGTAGACGACGCTCTGCATGGCGCTAATATCCAGAGTAGAAGAAGAAGCCAGACACAAAACCTGAAGAAGAACAATCAAACTAAACTTTGGCCATCGATGAGAGAAAAACACGTCTTCAGGGATCGTTTTCAATCACAGACCGAGTTATTCTTTCATGTCGGCTTTTTGGAGGCGAAGACGATGAAAGAGGCTGAAAACAGAGTTGATTGATCAGCAGTTATTTGAAAATGGTGCTTCATCTCCTGTGATTAATAAAAAACAAAAACTCATCGATCAGGCACAAAGACTAGGGACTGGTTTTTTGTTTTTAAACTTTTTCTAATGCAATACTTCAAAATGTGCATAAAAGTACATCATCATGGAAACACTGGTGTGGAGGGAGCTCACTACAGTAGTGTGTGTGTGTGTGTGTGTGTGTGTGTGTGTGTGTGTGTGTGTGTGTGTGTGTGTGTGTGTGTGTGTGTGTGTGTGTGCGTCACTCAGACACACTGAGACAGAACTCCTGACCCGCCGACGCTGTAGAGTTAACGCAGCCCGACGCTCCACAACTCACCAGCTGGAACTAATTAACAGCAGTTCAGTGAGATTGAGCTCTCTCATTCACTTTCTCTCTCTCTCTCCCCTGCACACACACACACACACACACACACACACACACACACACACACATGTTTCTCCCCCTCCCCTCCCGGCTTTTCCTTTCTCTCATGCCCTGGTCTTCCTTCACCCCCTCTCCTCACCGCCGCCCTTCCTTCACCTCCTGCCATCCCTCAGCTTGTTTTTCCCCTCTCAGCCTCCTCCTCCTCTCACACATGCACGCATGCTTGGATGAACTCGTGAGCACATAGTCTAGGCGTGTAAACATCCACATGTACAGACAGACACGGATGCAGCAGCGCGCACGCCGCACAGAGCATCACGCGGGGAAGCCCAGACTTCCAGCCCTCCGTACGTACAGCAGCTCGGCTGTCCGTCCTGTCAGCTCTGTGGCCGGGTCCAGGTGGACGTCAGAACCCTGCTGATGTGCATCATCAACGCCCGGCGTGTGCGTGAGCCGTGTGAATGAGCGAACATGCGTGTGGTAGCGGTGGATTCACAGCTCAAACGCCAAACTCGTGTCTAATAAATCAACAGCAACAATCGCCGCCGCGCGGTCCAAGTTTACGGTGGCCGACGTCCAAGGGGAGCAGGCGCGAGTACAGCAGCACATCTGTTTGGAAGTTCACATTCATTCACACGCTGGTAGCAGGAAGCAAACTTACCTGTTCGACAATCTGGTGGAAAAGTTCACTGCTCGGACACAGCAACCGGACCGGAGCTTCCAGCAGAGAATCGCATTCTACTCTGAGGGAGGAAATCACAGCGAGAGGATGGAGGACGGGTTCAGATCCTGTCCGACAAGCTGGCCGAGGCTGCCGTGGAGCTGGCTGGCTTAAAGGAAACACAATCCTCCGACAGGCAGGCGGGCGGGCAGCAGAGAAACCAGAGCGTCTGTCGGCTCAGCAGCAGCAGCAGCAGCAGCTCCAGCGGTTCTGCTTCGTCTTCCCCCCTCACCACCTCACGGAGCTCAAACACACTTGTACGCTCGGTGTGTTTAGGTCATGCTCAAAGTATGCCTGTATACCAGTGTTCTGCAAGCTCAGGGAAACCACATCCTGTCACATATTCACCTCCCTCCCCTGTCTCTCCCTCTGTTTTCAGCTTATCTCTCTGTGTGCTGCTCTCTCTCTGAGCCTTCCTCTCGCTCCCCTGTGATTGTCTGAAGCTACTGAGCGCTCTGACCCAGCGTCTGCTCACAACAGCCTCCTGCCTCAGAGTCTGGCTCTCCGGCAGCCGCACCAGTTCCACACGACTGACTGAAGAATCCATCTGAGGAGAGGACGGGGGGAGAGAGAGGAAGAGGGAGGAGGAGGAGGAGGAGGAGGAGGAGATGATAGAGGGGGAGGTGGAGGGGGGGGAAAGGGGGCTTCACTGGGAAATACCAGAGTTAGGGAGGCGAGGGAGGAAGAGTGGGTGGGCGTTGTTTAGGGAGGAAAGGACTTAAGAAAGGTGGGCGGACAGAAATAGCAATCAATAGTTAGTTTGAGAGGGAGAAGTAGAAAGAAAGCAGCTGTGCCACATAGTCGATACTCGCATACGTTCAGCAGGAGTTTGATAAGTTTGGCTAAATAAACAAATAAATAACTAAAGCGAGGGGCTCGTTGAATATGCATGCGAGTGTGTGATCCTCAGCACTTCGCCTCCTCGCCTCTGTAGTGGTTATGCATATTTAATACGTCCGGGTCAGGACCCCCTATAGCTCCGTATTCATTATTTAAGCCGGTTTGTATGAGGGACCACCGCTCTGGAGGAACAGCTGATACATAAACTGTGATTTCCAGCCCACCACCACCACAACAACAACAACAACAACAACAACAACAACGTAGGTTCTAGTTGGTGCAGAGCATCCTCGCTGTGGGTAAACACGTCTCGTTGAGGGCAGAAGTTTCATTCAACTCTGAAAATCTTAACATTTATGGATGGGTACAGTAAATGAAGATGTTTTTCTCCCCTAGTTTTAAGTAATTTAATATCTGTTTTCTTTAGACAGCGTGGTCATGTGATCTGGATAACTGGTTCACTCTCACTGCTCTCATGTCACTGATGAAGCCACTGCATGGTACCTTCTCACCACCAGATGCTGGTGAAAACGCTGCAGCGCATATTTCCCTCAGGAGTTTGGTGGAAGTTGAAACAGAGTTGAGACAAAGAGAATATTTTCCACTGAGTGGGACTTTAAATGTGTGCTAACTGTTAAACAGTTTGCTCATATCCACCTCAGTGTCAGTGGTGTGTTCAAAGCTTGTTTGTGCTGCCCCCACATGGACAAAACATAAAGCTGCTGCAGGTCATGGGCAGAAGGAAGAACATGTTACTACAGAGACTCATGTTTTATGTGACACACTGACCTTTGTGTTGAGAAGGAGGCGCATTGGGCTGGACTGGATCCAGACGGGTGGAATGAATGATGAATGAATGAATGAATGAATGAAGGGAAATCAGTAAAAGTTACCTCCATTCATCCATCCATCCATCCATCATCTCTACTGGAAAGCACTTTGTGCTACATTTCTGTATGAAAAGTGCTCTATAAATAAAGTTATTATTATTATTATTATTATTACTCCTTAATCCTCACCAGGGTCATGGGGGGCGGAGTCTATCCCAGCTGACTCAGTCAGTATTTTTCAGGTATCAAGCTTGTTGTTTTTTTTTTAAACCATAATTTAATGTATTTCTAGGTTCTGCTGCCTCCGTCTGTCTGTAGCCACCACTCCCTGAGCAGGGTCCATCCATAGCACTTATCTGGACTTCAGCCGATAGACACTGAAGGACAACTGTTGAAACGCCGTCTTTTAATTAAACACATGAAAACAACAACAAGGACATTTTACCAAAGGTTTGTGCTGCAGTTTGTGTCATCTAGAAACATCCTAAATAGCAGCTCTTGGTTTCCTTGATTCTATCTACAGGGATCAGCCCTGAAAACAACAAAACACATCATTCAACCCGTAGACCGCATCCTGTCTTTGGTTATTCAGGACTGAGGGCAGGAGGGAGGCAGGTTCTGGGCTCTGTGGGGGGGATTCCTCCAGGTGTCTGGTCACTGGTTCTGAATCGATGCTGGATGAGGATCTTTTGCAGCGGCGACTCCTTCACCAGGCCTCAGCATCTGTTTCTCAAGGATGTCGAGGCGGTTATGAAGAAAGAGTGGCGTTTACGCAGCAGCACACAGCTGCTGTTGTTTTCTGCTGCCTGTCTGTCGGTCTGATGCACCACAGCTCTGCCCCGAAACCTCTGAACAGCTGCTGGACGGACTGCAGCGAAATGTTGTGCAGCGCTTCATGATCGGCAGCAAATGAATCCTAATAGCTCTGTTGAGTTTTCATCTTGTGCCGTCATCTGGTCGTGATGACCTCGTCCCTCTTTCATAAGAGCCGTGCAGTAGAAGCAGACCAAGATAGCAACGTGCAGAAAGTAAGGAAACACTCGCCCCACTAATGACATTGAACATCCTTGTTTTGTGCTAATGAGTAAATGTTAAACCCTGCTGAGAGTTACTGTTTACCTACTAAACATGAATATATTAGCATTTAGCTGGAAGCAGCCTGACTCAGGTGCTGCTAGCTTTACTGGAAATCCTGGTTTTGTCAGTCTGCAACATCTGCACAGCGTTTCTCCTGCATGGAGGGATTCTGGTGCCCATTAAAGAGGTCCAGGTCGTGCCAAAGGTAGATCACAAGGACCAAAATGATATAAGAGAATATATTTCCTAACCAGGTTTGTCTGTTGAGGTTTCATTTGCATATTAAACATTTCAGTTTATCAGAAATGTGAAATAAATGTACAGAGAGTTTATTCTGCTTGGGATGATCATGCTTGCTGTCGTGCAGAGTCGCCCCCCAAAGGACCAATATGAGCCTGACAATTAATATTTCTTTAATTAATTCATGAGAAAGCAAGTAATTAATTAAGAGTGTGAGAGCAATGTGAAAAAGTGTAAAACGATGGCTCTGTGTCGCCAAGTTATTTAGAAATCCTGTAATCTCTCTAAGAAACTCAGCTGAACGACTTAATCAGTGCTTGTCAGAAACAAACTGTGAATGGCAGGTTGAGACGAGTCTGAATATGAGGGGAGACAAAGGGAAGACTGGCTTTTTGATGCGCTGCCATTATTACTGGTGAAGAGCCGGCCGTGCTGTCATCAGACGGAGGCCTCCACAATGTGATCCTGACATTGGGCTCTTCTCAAAGTCATTTTTAGCCCGACAGCGGATTCTTTTTTCCGGGGAGCCCTCATTGTGCGCCGCTATGAGAATCTTACTCCAGGCCGCAAATTAATGATACGTCTCTTTTAAAGATGGAGATATCCTGCCTCTGTTTGCTGTCACATCAGGAGCCCCATTAGATTTTAATCACCCTTCTCCAAAGCCGAGAGCTGCCAACGCGTTTCCAGATCTGGGCAATGCGCGGCTGATTTTGGAAGGGCATTTTTCCGCACATGAAAAAGGTTCAAGGGGTCATTCTGGCAAATCGTATCCGTGAAGCGCCGCGGAGAGACTGGAAGCTGGAATGAAAAGCAGCTGTGAGTGCTGGGTGGATGCTCGACTGGTTTAAACTGAATGAAATCAAACAGGTGCCAGAGCGCCGGAGCCGCTCTGACTGGCACTGAGACTTGAATGGCACTAATGATCACCCACAGCGTAATTGTCGACGTGATTTAAAAGTGTAAAACAACATAATGAGTAAGATGACATTTACATGATGTCATCTTCACATCTTTACACGTCCGTGGATTTATTGTTCTGCTGCAAATTAGTCGTGTTTAACGTCCCGTGACTCGGCGGGAAACTCAACCTTGCCGCTGAAACGTCTGCAGAGGTCACGTTCCCACCGGGGCGCTGGAAGACAACTGAAATGGGGCAAATAATTGTAAAGACGGGCAGCCGAGCGCAGCGAGCACGCCGGCTGTTTGTGGAGGCGTCGGTCTTACATGAGCGGCCGACAGACAGAATAACCTCAATGTGTTCACTGACTGCGTCTGTTGTTGTTTCATCCAATTGTTTTCCGTCTCCAGCGTCTTAATCAGCTGCTCTGTGACTACAGAGCGCCCCCCGGTGTTCGCTGTGGGGATAGATTTTTGTCTCCAGTGGCTTTGACTGAATGAATGCTGCCTTTTTTTCATTTATGCGTTACTTTGAATTGATTCAGACCCTGGAGAGGCTGCATCTTATTTTTAAAGGAGTCCTGAAAACACGCCACCGATACCGACGGCCTCGACTCCAGCTGAAGAAGAAGCTACGAGCTCATATATATTATATATAATAAAAGCTGCAGCATAGACAGGTTGAAACAATAAGCAGCAGAAACAGGTAACAGATCTCAGAAACAGGTCAAGATTATTCCTAAAGCCTCATTTCTGATGATCGTGTATGTCTGAGTGGATGTGAAGATCTAAGACCAGAGACGTGTTCAGATAGGACGGACACTTCAAGGAAACACGTTAAGGCTGCAGCCAATTAAACAATTTGTAAAGAAAAAAACAATGACTTCTACACACACACCTGAAAACAAATGATCAGAGAGAATTAGATGCAATATTAATATAAATAGATATATGTATATAGACAGCATCAGCGTAATCAATAACATGTCGTACCAACCGGTAAATTCTTCTGGTTTTGACTGTAAATGTAAATTCTTTCTCTCTTGTGTGATCCTGTGTTTCACTAATTAGTAGCTGGTAGGTGATCATGAAGCATAATGATGTCCCATATGATGCATATCATTTTGAACATGAGTATTCCCTTTTTTTTTTATTATTGCTCAAAACTCCACATTCTGAGCTTGGTGACATGGAAATGCCTCAAACAGTAAATCAGAATCACCTGCACAGTAAACCAGAATATTAAGCTGCAGAAAGTCGGCATCAGCACTCAGCAGTGATAGTTTGTAGTGTTTGGTCTCTCTTTTAGATCCACCGCATTCGGCCTCTGGAGCAGACTTTTATTTTTGGGATTTGCCTAATTGGTTTGTGCATTATCAGATTTTTTTTCTGAACAGACATGTTGTGATTGGATGTAGAAGTTCTTTAAATTCAACCTGTAACTGGACTCGTGTGATGTTGTCGACTCCTGCTGCCTTCTCACGCTCCAGCAACATGAATCCTGGAGATGTTGCAAAACGTTTCGCTACTTAAACCACAAACGGTTTATCTGCAGCACTGCGTACAAATAAAAACACACGTTAGGATGTAAATTCTGCAGCGCTGTGTTTACTGAGATGACAGGAACCAGGTCTTATCAGCTCCTAGAGAGGAAGCATAAAACTGGTTAGTTCATGCAGTGCATTTTGAAATCTGATGGCATCGTGCACATAAGAAGAAAACTCTCAGATATTCTTCTCTCCGATGTCAGACGCAGACTGAAAAATAATGGTGCAGGATATGAGGATGGCTGGTGCACCACCTCATGTGACCTCACGGGGAAGCAGATGAGAACAATACAGACGCTGTGGAGCCGAAGCTCGCTGTCATGTTAATGACACTTTGCATTGAGAATAAAACAAAACACAAGGTTCAACAATAAGCAAGTGCAACATGATTCGTCTTTTCTCCAGCGAGAACCGGAGGTGAGAATTTAACCATTAGTTTATTATGAGTTAACATTGAAGGCTGGAAGGTTCGTGCTGCTTTGGGCTCTTCTGTGGCCGTCGTATCCACCCAGATTTAACTCCTGACCGTCAACAGTGTTGAACCCTGATTAGCAGTTTGGGAGGTTTCCGATTGGATCTTTAAGTGCCTCACATTAGCAAACAATCTGGGCCCAGCGCCGGTTCAGACCACGATCCCGGACTAGGTTTATCTGTCGATTGTTTGCAGTGTTAACTGTACATATGAGCTACTTATGAACACATGCTGCTTGTTTCAGGGCTCTGGCTCCAGAAGCAATGCAACGGTTTGCATGTTCCACATTTTATCATAAG
>NW_007577956.1:595295-607974 GCF_000690725.1 Stegastes partitus
GCTGTGGTCAGATTCTGGCCGGGTGTCGCTAATTTACATAATAGTTTACACAAAATCTACGTTATATTTTTTTCTGTTCAAAATGAAATACCTTTATCTGACACCCTTGTTCTAACAGAACCTGTTGGCCACGTAGAGCTCGGCTGTGCATTCAGGACCATTTCTTTCCCCCCACTGGATAGAAATGTAAATTCAGCAACAGGGGATGAACAAGAAAAGATTTCCAACAAAAGACTTCCACCTTTCTCATGTAATTTTCACAGAGCCTCGCCTCATTATTCTGTCAGTTTGCTGCCCGGGGTACCTGCCTGGAGCTGCACTCAGGGCTGTCGAGCGCTCGCCTCTGTAATGGCCACTATTACTTTAAATGGTGTGCCTTCATTCTTACTTCATGAGAGGAGTTTTTGTTCCAAGAAAAGCATATCTCGATGTATACAGTAACGCCATTGGTACATAATGAACTGCACCCATCGTTGCATTTACCATTTATTACCTCTGACAGCTGAAAGCGACCTGACTGAGGTTTGTGTTTCTTAGTTTAAAGTCTGTATGGCTGGCGGCCGCACATCAAATATATCATGATTTAAAATGACGTTACGTTGCTGGTTGGATTCGCACCAAACTTGGCATCTTAGATTTTTGCCACGTTGGCGCCACGGCTCTACAGATGGCGACGTCAGGCTGTCAGTTAGTCCACCAGTTTGGTCCGGCCTGAAATATCTCAGCAACTGTTTGGGAGCAGATATTACATAGATTCATAGTCTCCATCTGTTTCCAGTTATCCATGAAAATATCTCCACGTCTATCTGACGGATTGGCAAAAAATGTATAGAAACCGGTGGTTCCCAGAAGATGGAGCGGCACCTTGGGGTTAACATATGGGGATTTCAGTGAAATGTATCGCCAGTTATTGGATGGAGTCCCACGAAATGTGGTGCAAACATTCAGTACAGTATACTACAGGCATGTGGGAACTGAAGTGCATTCAAACACAAAGGAACAAGAGCTGAGAGCCATTAAGAATCAGAAGTGCAAATACATCAGTCATGGGGCTGTGTGTGAACAGCATACCACTTGAAGATCATTTCATAAGTCTGCTGTTTTAACTCTGCTGTAGGAAGTCCTTCCTGCCGTCTGCAGTAATGCTTCACAGTGAGTCCTCAGGACGAGGACAGGAGGCCTGGACCTGTTCAGGACGAGGACAGGAGGCCTGGACCTGTTCAGGACGAGGACAGGAGGCCTGGACCTGTTCAGGACGAGGACAGGAGGCCTGGACCTGTTCAGGACGAGGACAGGAGGCCTGGACCTGTTCAGGACGAGAACAGGAGGCCTGGACCTGTTCAGGACGAGAACAGGAGGCCTGGACCTGTTCAGGACTTCTGCTCTTAATTTTTAACATTCAGCTTTATTTTGCACTGCAAGAGTTCCATCTTATCCTGTTCTCAATCCTTTTTTATTTTATTTCATATTCAGTTTTTTAATGCAGTATCTTTCCTAGTTTCTGGTCATATCGTTTTGTTTCTGTGTGTGCGCTTTGTGCTTCATCCGTCTGCTTAACGGCATTAAGACAAATCCACGGTGAGCTGCTCATGTTGACAGTAAGTAGATAGTAGGTTAGGGTTATGCTGTCCTTCATCCCTCAGTCAACAGTGGCACACGGAAAACAAAAAACACGTCTGGATGCCACGCAGTCAGCTGGCGAGTCAGATACCAGGTACCAGGTGAAGACATGACTTAGGACGGGTTTAGTGTCTTTGTGTGAAACTGCACGTTTTTTAAACTGGAGCACAAGCTGGTCAAACGTTTTAAGTAGAAACAAGCATGAACCTGGTTCTCTGCAGCAAAATGCAGCGACATCAGGTGCATCTCAGGTCAAGGAGAGCAGATCTCCAGATGAGGACAGGCGACCGGAGCACACTGATTGTTCACAGCCTTTAAACATTTCAACAAAACTCAAAGTGGACAAAAACACGAAGCAGGCCTGTATTCAACCTAAACCAGGTGTACAGCTGGCTGGAGCTGCCAAACAGAGGTGGTCAGACGTCTGTTCCCATCAGCCTCAGCAGTACGTCTGTGTTTAGTCGGCATGCAAACACAATAAACTAAGATGTTCAACACGAGCATGTCCGTGTTTCGCTAAAAGTTTCGCTCCGTCGTGCCACCGCGTCGTGTCATCGACATTCTCAGATTAAATTAGAACCAACTTTTCCTCTCCAACAGTAAATAAACCCGAGGTCAAGACAAAAGGAGGCTGCAGAGGAACACTGAGCAGTTAATCGTGTTTAGATGTAGCAGTGATTACAACAGGTGGAAGCAGTCGTGTTCTCTGAGATCATTTTAGAACATGATAGAACATGCAGCGCGTACGACAAAAAAAACCTCCAAGATGTAAACAAACTGAAGCATAAACCGTCTCAGGCCGCTGATCGTTGGTCAGTCGGTATTTATAGATCATAGACATTAAACCAGAGAACACATGTGGTCCTGAGATTTTTCTTTTCAAAGCAAAAGACAAAAAAAAGAACACGACATTCAGAACTACACAATAATATCTTAAGTTTATTGACAGCTTATTGTTTGCTGTGTTGCTCTGACTCCAGCTGCACATTGTGCTGCGTAACAATCAGGCAGCGAGCGACGGGCCGATGGCAGCATAATGCTCATTGTGCATTAGGACCCATAATCAAGACCAACGGAGAAGAATGTGCTGAGAACCAGGATGCTCAGAGATAATAGTTCTGCTTTGTTGGTGCGTATCTGAGCTGCTTCTGCGTTTCACGCAGCCGGACTTTGATCTGACATCAGAATAAAACAAATGAAACTAATGGTTAAATGTGTCTGAAACACTCCCTCCACTCCTTGTCCTTGACCTTTTATGCCACATGTAGCAGTCTGATGTATTGTTCATATAAGAACATTGATTACGGCGGCTTCAGGTGCCTCATTTCCAGAGTTTTCCAGAGAAAGGACTCACCTGATTACAATTAAAACCTATTATTTCATGTTTTGCCTCTGAGCCTGTGCTGCAGGTTCAGTGACAATCTTTCTGCACATTCCTGTATTTGTTCTATTTAGAGCTGAACTTACATATAAATGGACCTCTGTTATATTCAAGCCCTTGTCAAACGAATTCACACAATGCTGATTAAGCCTGTTGGCGCCAGGTAAATCTCACAGCACACTGGAGTTTTAAGGCCTTGTCCGCACTAATACGGATATTCTTCCACGTATGTTTAAAAAAAAAAAAAAAAAAAACCCAGCATGTGGACCTAACAGTGTGGATGTGGATGCAAACACAGACGCTTTTGTGTTCCAGTGAAGTGGTGCAGCGATGCCAAGCTCGGTGCTCCAGCGCCGACCAAACCACTGTTGCATCAGCAGAGTTTGAAATGTGGCGTCTCCAACTCCTGGTTTTATATGTCCTCACAGATACACACAAACCAGAGTTTAAAAAAAAAAAAAACGTGCACTTAGGAAGGCGTATGAGAGGCCTAAACATCCCTATCAGCAATGATCGGTTTGGCAGATGTGAGGAGGGAAGCAACGGAGATGGAGCAGGCCACAGCAACCATGAGTGTTGTGGTAGGAAGCATAAAAAAGAAGCTCAGCATCAAGAGGAACCACAATCAAAAACAGGACCGGTGTCATTGGTAGGTGCATGTTTATGATTTTTGCGTGGAACTAAAGCTGGACCAGAAGAGCGAACATCACATCTTGTGTCAGTCAGCAGCTGGATGATCCGATCTTTGTGTTACAGATCATCGCTGGTGACGAGAGGTGGATGTGCAGGTGCTGCCAGGAGAGGAAATGTTCCCTGTGAAAGAGCTGCAGCCTCCCAGACTGGGCAGATGTATCAGGTCAGAACACCAGAGGCCTGTTCAGCACACTGAGGATATCTTTTTGTTAACTTGCTTCAATAAACCTGACGACCGGATGACGAATCATCAACACGGCAGGTTTGACGCCTGATCGGCTGCATATTTATCAGATGGAGAACAAACTATAATCCCAAACCAGCATGACATGCACACATGCTGAAAGCAGCTGTCCTGTTACGCAGCTGCAACTAAAACCGTGAAGGAAAGCTGTCCACTCAATCAGCTGATCAATATCGATCATATCATCATATGAGGCACAATCTGAATAAAGTTTTAATTATTTATAAGGTACTTAGATGTAGGTTAATTATTCAACCTTTGTTTGAGCACAAGATCATACCACATATACAATACCTTCATCCATCCATCATCTCTACACCTTCATCCTCACTAGGGTCATGGGGGGCGGAGTCTATCCCAGCTGACTCAGGGTGAAGGCAGGTTCACCTGGACAGGTAACCAGTCTATCACAGGGCTACACTTAGAGACAGACAACCAAGCACACTCACATTCACACCTACGGACAATTTACAATCACCAATTAACCTCAGCATGTTTCTGGACTGTGGGAGGAAGCCGGAGAACCCGGAGAGAACCCACGCTGCACGGGGAGAACATGGAGACTCCACGCAGGAAGATCCCGGGTGTCCTCACCGGGACGCCAACCGGTGACCTTCTAGCTGTGAGACGCTAACAGTGCTAACCACTGAGACACCTGCAACCCAGTTTTAGACACAAATAAAGAATAAATATATAAAATAAATACATCTATAATTAAACCTGATAAGAAGAAGGTTCACTGTAAATCTTACAAAGTTTAGAAATTCTAGGATTTCGTGCTTTATCGGTATGTTTTAGGATTTTAAGCCTGTAGAGGAATGACGTGGCTCTAAAACCCTCTCAGAGACGAGCTCTGCAGCACTTTCTAGCTGAAGCTGCTTTCTGAGAGACCTGATTGGTCCGTAGACTGTTGATCGATCATCTGAGAAGGTTATTAGATGTTCAGCGTGCTTTAACATGGCGATAAGTAAGAAGTGAACCATCTTCAAAATCCTGAAGAGTTAAACCTGACGGTACCTCGCTAACCCTAAACCCTGCTTCACAGTTCAGACCACAGAAGGAACCTTCATGTTTTCTTCAACATGTGTGTGGTTGTGCTCCAGGAATTGGTCCCTCAGGGCTGGACTGTCCTGCAGAGCTCTGCTGTTTTGTCCTGAGGTGTCTGCAGGAGAACATTCGGCGCCCTGAGATGTTGCATGATAGCATGGTGATGCTCCCATGTGCTGTGTTCCTGCTCACAGCAACACCATCATGGCTTTCCATCTGCCTTACTGGCCAGATGTATGACTTCCTTGTGACCTCTTCTCCAAAATGAAATTCAAGTTGAAGGATTGCTGTTTGAATCATGCTGGCTACATAACAAGGACTTCCAAGGTGTGTTATAAGCGTTGCAGAAACTCTGCAGGCGGCGTGTTGCTGCATGAAAAGACCATCTTGAGGGGGTGATGGCAGAACCTGCATCAAGTGTTTGATTTTTATAGACACAGTCTCTGAACTTTCTGATCAGCCTCTTCCTGCTGGATGCAGGGAGACCAAAGTTCTGCAGGTTTATGTAAGAACCAGCAGCCACACATACAGTCCTTCTGCACCGGCTGATAATAAACACAAAGCTACAAAAACAGTTCTATGAAAGATCTCCTTCTTCCCTTTCCTACACGTCGATCAGAATCGGCCGGTGCCAAAGCAAGCACTGGGTGCGTTTTGTGCCCACACCAGCTGCGTGACTTTAATCCATACACACACTGGACCATGCAGCTCTGTCTTGTAATCTACCGTGACTCCATTTCTTCTGTTTACCTTGACCTCAGAAGACTTTCCACTATGTGCTCTGCAAACACGAGCCCATACATCAGGTAGTCGCTACACCCCCGGGCTTAACAATTCCTTGTTTACTCCCCTGTCAGTTAAACTGTTTGGAAGAAAAAGCCTCTTCAGTGTCTTGTGATAAACTTGTTTTTGTCCGGCTCCCGGTCTTTAAAGCCCTGGATTCTGCTGCATCATTATGAGCCCAGGGGGGATGTGCTATATTCTTCTGTATAGCGAGCAGCTGAGCTGGATCTATAAAAGGAGGGAGAGAAAAGTGCCAACTCACCTCCTCCTCCTGAAACCCTGGGTGCAGGTATGTCAGCTCAGAGGTTTCCTTCAACTTATTTTAAGCATCTTTAAAAATGTTTTGATGACAAATAGATTTATGTAAGAAGACCATCCAGCTGTCAAGAGGAGAAGCTTCGTTTCACTTCAACAGCAAGAAATGCTTTTGGTTTTAATGCCTTCTCTTCTTTAACAGTTTCACTGGCATTCAGGTCGAGGAGATGAATTCAGTTACAAATGTCGTTTATGTGTGAACTGATCTGTGTTCTCACAATAAAACTTGAATTTCTGTTTTGCAGCTTCATTATTCAGAAGTTTTCTTCCATTTCGTTGGAAAAATGCTTGGAATTCTGATTTGCATCCTGGCCGTGCATCAAGTGCATGCCGCCTGTAATCTGGTGAGTAGAAGTGAAATCAGGTTTTTAGATTTTATAAGACGCTGCAATAGACTTTATTACAAGGCTAGAAACACGTCTACCACCAAATCACAGAGCATGACGTACCAATCGTGTACTCATGGTCTTTCTTTTTCAGGTTTAGCTGTGTTTTAGACTGCAGTATTGTGGGTTTTTTTTTATTTTTTTTGCTTCTCTTGGAATCTGGCAGCTTTGTTTTATTAGTTTTTCCATGCAAAATAAATGATGAGATAATAAATCATGATCCATTTCCAGACTCTATTCTGTAGGGCCTTCTAGTATAATTGTATATATATATAAACAATATTTGTTTCAGCATGGAAAATAACCTTGGATGCTTTCAGGGACCAGTGGGAACCATAAAGGGTTTGTAGTGTTAGTTTGGAGATGAGAGCTGGGTGTTGGGAGTTTATCAAGTAGTTCCAGTAATATTTAGGTTATTTAAGTATTTTTACTCTCTGCTCTGCTTCACTGATGAGAAATTAACCAGAATTGTCTCTCCTCTGCTGCATGTCCTCTGCTCTGCGCCGTGCTGTGTCCACAGCAAGGTAAGCACACACGTTTAACTTTACTGAGATGTTTCATTCTTAGCATTAACTAAAACCATGCCGCTAAGTCTCCCGATGCGATTAGAGGATTTGGCCGAGTCTCCTCTGTGTGTTCCTTTGTTATGTCTAGCCATCTCAGAGCAATTAAACCAGGATATGTTTGTGAGTCACATCATGGATATGAAACCGCCAGAGTAAATATCAGTCCTTATTGTGTCTTTAATCTGGTGTTTACACATCGGTCTTAATGTGTGTGCATGTCTATCTGTGTGTGTGTGTGTGTGTGTGTGTGTGTGTGTGTGTGCAGACATTTGCCCAAACAACACAGCGGCTCAGTCCGACATCGTGAACACGCACAACGGCTTCAGGAGAGCGGTCCAGCCCACGGCCTCCAACATGCTGAGAATGGTCAGCTCTGCTTTCTGCTCAAACAATCCAAGTGGCTCACAGAGTGTTTGCTAATATTTACCAGCTTTTGTTGTCACTCGCCTGTAGGAGAGGAAAAAAAAACACAATGGACAGGGTGAGGGCTACTGCGCCTCACTCAGCGATCTGAAACCATAGAAGCCACTGGCTGCTTTTCAAAATCACTGTTGCAGAGGTTGACGGTAATGATGTTGACTCAGACTTAATTGGGAACCAGTGGCTCCCAAAGCTGGGGTTTTAGAACTGATTGGAAATAGCAGATTTTAACTGTAGTTGTGAGGAAAGAGAACCCCTGCTCTGGATCTATGCTGATGCAAGCAGCTCAAATCCATATTTGAATTATGACAACTCTTGACTGTCACAGTTAAATCAAATCTGTTCATCACACGTGTCACATCTTGGGATAAAGTCAACTTATTCAACCCAGCAGTTAGCAGAATAAAGACTTTTTGTCCTTCTGTGTCCTTTTTCCAAACGAGCTGTCTGTCGTGAGGTGTTCGGTTTCAGCAGGAGAGTCAAAAGAAAGATCACATGTTTGTTCTGGATCTCAGTTCTGGCTTCGAGCTGCTTGAGCAGAACATTTGCTCGTTTCAAAGCCACATCAGTCAAAACCGCTTTACATCTTAGGAGTGGATATATTCTGAAACTTCTCTTTTTCTATTTATGTTATGTTTCAAATCCCAAATGAAGGACAGAGAGAGAGTGGATGTTTTTACTGAAGTCCATCCGTCTCTTGCAGAACTACAGTGAGGAGGTCGCGGCCAGCGCTCAGGCCTGGATCGACAAGTGTGAACTGGCTCATGGAGCGCCCAGCACCCGCATGCTCAACGGTATGTTCCTGCTTCCTTTTATCCCTTCTCTCGTTGTTTCCTTCCTTTTTTTTGCACCACGTATGCCTCAAATAAAACCTCCGAGATGCTTTGGGTGCAAAGCTTCCCTGTGAGCTGAACAACCTTGTGACTGATGGTCAGAGTCACGGCGAACATTATCTTATCTTCACTCTTAATACCCTCCTTTAATAACACATTACACAGAACAGGATCTGTTATCGCTGAGGAGATTGCTATCAATAGGCCTTTTAATGAACCCTGTTTTATCTAAATAACTTAATCTGCTGGCATATAAAAACAAAGTGGTGTATTTGTAGACGCCCATTAATCAGTGCTGCCGTTCTGTGATTCCCACCGTCCTGCAGGATATGAATTAGGTGAGAATCTGTTCTATTCATCTGCTCTCACCTCGTGGACGGACGTGATCCAGGCCTGGCACAACGAGGTGTCGCACTACACATACCCCACCGGATCCTCCAACGGAGAAACCGTCGGCCACTACACTCAGGTACCGGCGGGTTGGACAGAACAGCTGCTGCTTATGTTTACGTGATGGTTCCTGCTTTCTTTCTTTTTTCTTCTTTCTTTTTTTTGATTAAAGCGGAAATGTTTTATATCAGCAATGGATCAGATGACTGCTTGCACCTGAACCTCTGTGGATCGTGAACATTCGTTTGTTTTCTTTTCTGTACATTTACTGTCTTGGTTCAAGTCTCGCTGATCTCACGGCGTTTTTTCAGCCAAACAAAGCAGAGCAGTCAGTCCTGAGCCAGATATAGATCTCTGAGGAGCGAAGATCAGAAACAGCTAGAAGAGGAGCGAACGCTGGAAGTCGAGCTGAGACGGGCTGACGCTGTGCTGGGATCAGCCGGACTGATCCGTGGGACATTCGGTTTGCTCAGTTCTTGGTACCACTGATTCAAACATTCCTGAGAGATTCTGCTCCATGTCGACACAATCATTCCTGCAGATGTGTCAGCTGTAGATGTCTGGTTTGACCACACGTTCTCCTGGATGGAGATCTGGTGACCACGGAGGCCTCTGAGATGACGTTTGCTCTGTGACATGGTGCATTAGAGGATTGTGCATTTGCATGAATGAGCAAGTGAACGGGTGTTTCTAATAAAGTGCTCGATGAGTCCACATGTATTGAATAATATAAAATAATAGAAGAGTCACACAGAATGAAACAGAACAACATGTACAAGGTGCATGTGTGTAAAAAATCCAATAGATCCAGGATCAATATCCCCCAAAGCTCTACCGTTGGTACATAAACACATAACGTAGCTCCTGAGTGATTCTGGTGTCATGACAGGTGAGGAGTTTTTCTGTCCTTTTGTTTTTCCTGTTTTATGGTGAATTTACTGAACAGAGCAGAAGTGACCGATCCTGCATTCACCAGAGGATTCATATCCCCAAAAAATCAAACGGGGAAAAGAAATTAAAGTAGAAACACAAGATTTATTTGTGTCCTTCAGCAAAATAAATGTGCCATTTTGAATACTTTCGCTATAAATCAACGAACTCAGCTAAATATATTTTCCAGGTATCTCAAGAAAACCTGATAAAGTAACAACAGCGTTTATGCAATCAGCACCTCTGTAGAACTCTACAAACTGCAAATGTGAATAAACCAGTTAATTTAGTATGTTATGGGAAACTGGGAGCACTTAACCTCCTTTCTATTTCTTCTTTCTATTACTATTATTATTTCTGTATTGGAAACGTGCTGTTTACACCCTGGTGACCTGACTGATGACCTGCAGCAGCACTAAAAGCGATTCCTCTGTCTTCAGGTGGTGTGGAACAGCTCGTACAAGGTCGGCTGCGGAGCAACACTTTGCCCCAACGGCATCTATTTCTACGGCTGCCATTACTACCGAGCGTACGTGACACCTTCTGCACTCTTTGTGGAGAAAAACTGAAGCGTTAATCTATGTATGTGTTTAGTTTTTTGTGTCACAGTTAGATGAGGCGAAGTAAAAACTCTCCTTTTCTTTTAACAGAGGAAACTTTGAACCTTATGAGCCGTACAAAGCGGGACCCTCATGTGGCTCCTGTCCAGATGCTTGTGACGACAAACTCTGCAGTAAGTAACAGACTCTGTGTGTTCTCCATGTGCCAGATGTGATGTTTCATCATCAGGGCTTGTGATGGTGACGATCAGGCTAATGAGCTCATCTCTGTCTGTTTCTGTTGTGTTGTTTCAGCCAACCCGTGTCCTTACATAAACAAGTACATCAACTGTCCAGCCATGAAAAATACAACCGGGTGCAGCAACAAGTACGTGGCTGCCTGGTGCCCTGCTTCATGCAAATGCACCACTGAGATCATTCCAATATACTAAAGACAGACTTCCTGGTCTTTACGTCGTCCTTTGACCTGCTGCTGTTCACGTGGATGCATCTCTGTCATCTGTGACGTGAGCTAACTCTGCTGAGTTTTCTGACACGCGTGTCACATGCAAAGAACATGAAAGAAAATAATAAAAACAACATCATCTGATTCATTGCTTCAAGTTAAAGGGATGTTTTGGGATTGTTGTAAACTATTCATCTTCAATAAACTCTTTGGGGATTTTCATCAAAGTCGTGCGTCATGTTGACTTCCATGTAAACTGCTGACTGTGCACCATGTTGTCCTCTGAGCGTGGGCGACGCCCCGTGTGGCCTGAGAGATCCCAACAAGCAGGAAATACAATGTCATCCACTAATGCCCAGGATAAAGCTTAAAAATCAGTTTGCATCACATACAATAAAACCCACATTAACAGCAGGAAGTGCTTTCTGGGCTGTGATTGATTTTATATTCATAAATGAGGGGTTGCCTCCTCCAGGTTGGGAGTGAGTTGCTTCCCTCAAGCAGAGGAGTTTTAGTGTCTCAGGATAAATGGAAAGCATGAGATGGACAGATGGACGAGAGTAGCATCAGGGGAGCTGAGCCAGAAGGCAAAGCTCGCTGTTTGCTCATCAGTCTACGCTCCAGTCCTCACCTGTGGTCAGGAGCTCTGGATGGTGTCGAACAGAGATGTAGACTGTTCATGAATGAGTTCATGTGTCGGGTGTCTGGGCTCGACCTCAGAGCCGGGGTGAGGAGTTCAGGCATCTGGAGGGAGTTCAGAGGAGAATTAGAGTCAGCTGAGGTGGTCGTAGCATCTGATTAGGATGCCTCCTGGGTGCCGTCCTTTGGAGGTTTTCCAGGCATGTCCAACGGAAAGGAGGCCTCGGGGTGGACCCAGACCTGCTGTAGGGATTACGTAGCCTGGGAAGGCCTCAGGATCCCCCAGGCAGAGCCGGGGAGGGAGGAGACGCCTGGAACGTCTCGCTCCTCCTGCTGCCATCACAACCTGAGTTTGGATAAGCAGATCAGTATGGATGGAGCCAAATGTGAATGGTTTTGATTCGAGGTCTGTCAAAGAGTGAAACATCTAAAAAAAAACACATTGACATTTGGCAACAACCTGTGACGATATGACTTGATGTTTTATCATTAATAAGACTCCAAATGCACATATTATTGGATTTTATACATTTACACTGACGTGTGTTCTGTACAGTGTGTATTTTTTATTTACATGCGACTGCATTGAACTGTATGGTGGTGAAACACTGCAGTGTGTCTGCTGTGGTTAAAGACTCCAACATCAGGATGTGCTGCAGCGTTCACATGTTTTCCTCAGGAGCAGGTCAAGATGAAAACAAAGACTCCCTCCGGTGAAAATGAAGTTTTTCACCCCGTTAACATGTCCATATGCTGTTTTTTAAATAAGCAGTCAAACACTGTGTCTGGACATTTCCACCTGATGACAGTCACAGAAACACATTCAGACTTCCAGGCTTTCACACATCACAAACTTAAGAAACCAACTCTCAGGGTGGGACCTTCTGTGTTTTCTGTGAGGTATCATTTAGCTAAAAATGCCCTCATTTGCATAACTTTCTAGAACAGATATCTGAACAATGGAGGAAGTCGGCGACAGAATGTTGCTTCACTTTGTTGACATGAGGTTTTTGTCAAGAAGATTTTATAGATATCTCTTTTTATCACTTAATAAATCAGAACTGTCAACAGCCAGAGAGAGAAAAGAGCAAGAACAAAGGTCCCATAAATCAGACTATGGCTGTTATATGAACAAATCCCTTCGTAAAAACCTTTAAAATACAGACAGGAATAAAACTGGAAAGTTTGGTGGATGTAAGTTCTATTGAGGTGGAGATTTCAGGCTCAGAGTAATAAGATACGTATCCGAGTTAAAACCTATGGATGCAAACAGAGAAAGCAAAATGAACACTTAATGTATATTTTTTAATATATTTTTTCCCATTAGTCTAAAAAAAGACAAGTAAGGAACGCAAAACATCTCAAACTCTCAAAATTGACCAGTGCATGAAGAATGATGGGCTGCAGGTGTCTCAGTGGTTAGCACC
>NW_007577956.1:609802-629094 GCF_000690725.1 Stegastes partitus
TGTATATTTAAGGTCAGTTTCTCAAACTGAGTTTTTGTCTCATAGCCAGAAATGTCAACAAACACAAAACTTTAACTTAAAAAATACATTTATGTTGTGAAGGTTGTGACAGAGTTATATGTACATTCATCATTCACAGTCTGATTTATATATTTTTTTGTAGATTTCAGCTATCATACATATTTAAAGTCTGTTTTTTCATGGTGAGTATTTTTCACACACTCTGAGCCTGAAATCTCCTCATCAGTAGCACTTACATTCACCAGACTTTCCAGTTTTACTCATGTCTGTATTCTAATTATTTATTTATTTTTTTTACAAAGCGGTTTGTTAGTATTGTTGTCACAACCTGATTTATGGATCATTATCATAAAAATGGTGACATAGTTTTGTGTTTTTTTCTGTCTTCTGACAGTATTTTCTGATTTATGGAGCGATACAAAGAGATATCGAACATTTGCTCTGTCGACTCTCATATGTCAAGAAAACTAAAATAATTTAGCAGCTGGCTTTATCAAACATTCTGATTTCTTAATGTGAATTTGTGTCATTTTAGATGCAGATTGCCTAATTTGCATAAAGAAATTCTATCATCTAATTGTGATTAAGCAGTTGGGGCCGTTTCATGGTGATATTTATTAGTTAAGAACATGAACCTATTTACCTGTACTGTCTCCCATTAAAAGTTTTTACCACCAGCAGCCACATGCGTTGAACAGTGAGGGGTTAAAAGTGACGTCCCGCACAATAAAGCAAAACCACTACCCCTGTGGAGCAGCAGAGGGCGCTGTTGTACAGCTCACCACACCTCCTCCTGCTTTTTCTTTTTTTTATCCCCACAACAACTACTTAATCTGCCTTCATCTGAACCAGTGGCCTATGAAGGAAACGTATTAAACAATGCCGGGCCTCATCACTCACTGTCCGGGCCTTTTATGCAGGAGTCGACAGATCCAGCCTGCTTAAATTTCATGTAGGGTTCGCGTTGCGCCATGCGTGACTAATACTTCAGAGTTCTCATCGCTAAGAATTGATGACTTGCTTTGGTTACTGTGGGAGTTTGTTTTCACAGGAAATCTGGCGCAACGGCACAAGGTTCTGTTATTCAGTTAAAGGTATTACTTCATTACTGACATTAGTACATCAGCTCGCACTTTCCACGTAAAGAGGAAGAGCTCCAACTCAGAGTGACACTCTGAGAAAAACACAAGTCATGTGAGCCTCTCAGGGAGATGGTCGCTGTTTGGAGCCATCAGATGTGGCTCCTGAATGAAGCAGACGTCAGCCTTAGTGATACAGACACTGTGACATTTATTTTAAACCTTTATGTAGTTTAATTGAAGACTTTAGCATCCTTTAAGGTCACAGTCTGAGAATAGCAACCCCTGCTGAACTGTTTTGGTCTTGATCTTATTAAAAGTGCCTGACCTGTTTTCTGTCAGTGTAGCTTTACTTTTCTCAATTAACCCCACGTGAAAGTGAGAAATTAATAATATGGTTAATGATAATGGAATTTTCCCCCCCCAAAGAATTGTGTTGTTGTTGTGAATAGCCTGCTGTTGTCTTTTGTGTTGTTTTTCATGTGGTTTCTGGTTGGAGTCATTCTGGTTTGTGTGTATTTATTTGCTGACTTTTGTGCTATTTTGCATGCATTTGGAATTTGTGCAGCTTTGTGTGTACTTTCTGGATGGATTTTAAGTTGTTTTGCTTTCAGTTTTAATTTGTACTGCAGTTTCTTCTTCAGTTTTGTGCTGCTTTGTGCTTTTTCTTGATGAGTCCTGTGTTGAGTTTTCTCTGATTTGTGTGTATTTATTTGTTGACTTTATTGCTAGTTTGCATTTATTTTTATTTTTTTAAATTTGTGCTGCTTTCTAGGTGCTATTTTCCTTTACTGTTTTTTGGTATTTTGCATTTCTTTTCAGGTTTAGCATTTTTGTGCAAGTATTTTCTTGTTGACTTTTGTGTTATTTTTAAAGTATTTTCTGCTTGAAGTTTTACTGATTAGCATGTTTTTATGTGTTGACTTCTTCTAGTTTGCATGTGGTTTCCTGTGTGGAATTTATGCTGCTTCATATGTCTTATTGTTTTTTGCTGTTTTACATGCATTTCTTTCCAAACTTAGCCAATGTTTTTTTTGCATGTTTTTCTTTTCAGCTTTCCAGTTGTTTTTTATACATTTTCTGGTTGAATCTTCCCTGATCTGCAGGTCTTTATTTGTTAACTTGTAGAAGTGTGCATGCGATTTCCTGTGGAATTTGTGGCACTTTCGATGTATTATTGTTGTTCATCTTTGTGCTATTTTGCATGATTTTTACCCCAAGTTTTGCAGTTTTTATTCATGTATTTTCTTGTTGACTTTTATGTCGTTTTTAAAATATTTTCTGGTTGAATTTTCACAGATTCGCATTTATTTGGTGACTTCTACTAGTTTGCATGTGATTTCCTGTGGAATTTATGCTTCTTTATATGTATTATTATTGCTAATTTTTGTGCTATTTTGCAGATTTTTCCCCCCAAGTTTTTTTTTTGTTGAACTTCTGTGTTTTCTGGTTGAACCGGTACTTCTTTTTGTGTGCACAGTTTTTTCTTTGTATTGTTCTGTAACTAACATTCTTCTGGACCCGTGTGGCGGTACCGCGGCTGATGCTGTGGGTCCGAGCCGACCTGTGCAGCATTCCTGTGCAGCAGGAGCGGAATCGGGGCGGTGCTGCTGCTGCTGCTGCTGCTGCGCGTGGAACAAATAATTAGCTTTGATTGACACCGCAGCCTGTTTTGCCTGTTGCGCGTTCACGAGACGTACACAACTTTGTTCCCTGGAAACGTCGCTTCAACAAAACTACGCGCGAGCTCTGTAACGGCCGGATCGCGGTGTCGGTGGCCGAGCGGAGGGGCTGACCGGCGGGAGGGAGGCGACGGAGGACGGCTCTCGGCTTGTTTGTTCGCCGACCGAAGGCTCGCCGCCGCTCACTGGACTTTGAGACGAAAACTAACTTCAGCCCCGGCTAGCAGGCGGTTAGCTAGCAGAGCTAACTAGCTCGGCTCGGCTCGGCTTCGCGGCAGCTCGGACGCCGAACGGTAGCCCGGCTCCCCCTTCAGCGGCAACTTCCAGGGAGCACCGTCCGTCTCACGGAGGCAGCTCGGGAGGCGAGTACACGAAGCCGCGCGGAGCTAATTCTGAGCTTTTTGCGAGCAAGTTAATTGAACCGATAAGTTGAGACGCTGTTATTCACCTTCACCGTTACCGAGCGGCGGCTCCGGCGGCGGCGGCGAGCCGGAGAGGAGGAGGGTGGGTTCTCCCTCAGCCGAACGGAACATAATGGGCTGGTCTGTGGGGCGAAAACGGTGAACTTGTGAGGGGAAAACTGCACAAAAAATATAGAGTAAAAAAAAAAAGAAGCTCGTGCACGCAGAGACGGTTTCTTTATGCTACAGGGCTGTAAGTTAACATCCGCTTTCAGCGCGCACGAGATGTTCACGCTTTCTCCTCACGGCTCTGCAACGCTTCAAAAAAATAAATAAAAAAAACACAGAAGCTGCTCCTGCTAATGTCATGTAGCCTGATTGTGCTCATCGCTTCCCTCCACAGAGCGCCATGCACACAGGACCAGCCCCCGAACCGGACCGAGCTGTGCAGATGAGACGGCAGGATTCCGTGCAAACGTTTCAACGAGGCAATAGGCCAGGCAGGAAATTGGAGTAAAGCTGAACCAGAAGGCTTCGCTACCCAGCAGCTTGTGTGTCACCGCGAGTGTGTGTGTGTGTGTGTCGTGTGAGTGTGTGTGTGTGTGTGTGTGTGTGTGCTCGAAGTGCCTATGGCGGAGTTTGGGGAGGACGGCAGCCTGCCTCCATTGAGTCTCGGGGATCCGGCCGTGCCCAGCGACGAGGCAGCTGGCAAGACGCATTGCGAAGTGTCGGTGCTGAATGGGGACTGTGGGATATCGGAGAACATGGTCGGCTCCGGATCCGTCGTCGCACCTGGCAGCCAAGCCGACAACACCTCTGTCGGACAGGACGCCAAATCCGAGATACCGCGCAGGAGCAGCATTATCAAGGTAAACAGTGAAGTTCTCTGCTATGTCAGGCATTGTGCTGCTGAGCCAGGCTGCTCATCCACACTGGAAGTTACAGTGCAAAAAAAAAAAAACACCCTCTGCTCTCATCTTCTGTGTTCATCATCTGGCTGCTTCCAGGGAGGCTGTCTGCACCGTGGTTACCGTGAAATGGGTGTATTCACAACACAGGCCAGTAATGAGATGAGCAGAAGCACATCCTGTACTTTGTCTGAGTATTTTGAACAGGATTTGTGTAGCAGAGCGTATTTCTGACTGGAGTGTCAGTAATCGAGCCGCGATGTGTACGACTGAAGAACCAGGATGTGATTCCCAGAAGGGAAAACCAGATGTTCAAAGGAAGCGTGTGGTTGAAAGGACTGCGCTTCTGAGCTGATTTAATGGCTACAAGAGAAATGCTTCTAATATGTGGAACAGAATAATGACTGAAGTGAGTGGTAGGGATAGTAATTAGTGATGCAACATTTAATGTGGATTAATTAACCTATTGTCAACCGTTATATTATTCAATAGCTATTTTGATAGTTGATTAATCAGTTTGAGGGGCTGCAAGGTGGCTCAGTGGTTAGCACCGTCACCTCACAGCTAGAAGGTCACCGGTTGGTGTCCCGGTGAGGACACCTGGGATCTTTCTGCATGGAGTCTCCATGTTCTCCCCGTGCAGCGTGGGTTCTCTCCGGGTTCTCCGGCTTCCTCCCACAGTCCAGAAACATGCTGAGGTTAATTGGTGATTGTAAATTGTCCGTAGGTGTGAATGTGAGTGTGCTTGGTTGTCTGTCTCTAAGTGTAGCCCTGTGATAGACTGGTTACCTGTCCAGGTGAACCTGCCTTCACCCTGAGTCAGCTGGGATAGGCTCCGCCCCCCATGACCCTGGTGAGGATGAAGGTGTAGAGATGATGGATGAATTAATCGGTAAAAATTCACCGATCGCAGCTACTTCAATGTGATTTATTTTAGTAAGTTCTGGACAAAGCAGGACTCTTCGGGATCTTTATAAATACTGACCAACCTTTTGATATTTTATAGACCAAACAACTGATTGTTTTATTGGGAAAATAATGACAATAATTAACTGCTTCCCCAGTCGGTACTCGTCGTTACATATTCTGCAGCGCTGCCAAACAGTTAGTCTGTTGACCTCACCTAGATCAGTGGCACAGTCGGCCTTATCATTACAGGAGTGAGTAACACAATGAGATATGTCATGCTGCTGGAAAACAAACACAGGTGGTGGAAGAAAATCCTTGAGCAAGACACCCAAGGTCTTACACATTTTAGGAGGCTGCGCAAACATATATTTGACAGATTGATCGATAAGATTGCTCAACTGTTTGGTTTTGTTGGGATTATGCCTTCGAGTCTGAGGCCGTGCCTTTCAGTTGACTTATCTGGTGTGTATAGGCGTTGGGGGGTATTGCTCAAGGGCACCACAGATGATGACACTTCCTCACATCGCGTTAGTCTACAGTATGTTGAAAGCACGTTTATTGAAGCTCATGTCAGCAGCTCTGCAATGTAAATCTAGTCGCTGTTGCTGCTGTTGCTGCTGCTGCTGCTGTCATAATTTCAGTCATGAGACCATAAAGTGAAACTTGGAGAAGGTGAAGGGGTGGCACTCGCCTGTACTGGACAAAGTCGTCATTGTTTCTCACAGTATTTGTACTCTACACAGTACTACCACTGGTCCAAATGGCTGACATGAATGCAAGAGACGTCAGAAATGTGTGCCTCTTATTTTGTTATCGCTTATGTGTAGCTGTAGAGGCCAGTGGATGGTCCCTGAAGGGCCAGCTGTGTTTAGAATGCATGCTCTGTGTATAGGATGCCCTGTTCACATGCTCGTATCTGGTGTGAGCGGATATAGGGGGTTTAATTGTTTATTATAACGCACAAGCTCAGTGCTATCTGTGCGTCTATGGTTTGACACCTCGGTGACGTCTCTCTGCTTTCGGTACATTCTTTGGCAGGAGTTGGGGTTTGAGCCGCTCACATTTTTGCCGGCAGGTTTTACAGGCAACACATTCTTGGCACGTTGCGGATGCCGAACTTTGACGTAACCTCTGCCTGCAGATTGATGGGGGTAATATTGACAGTTCTGCCTTGTAAAATTCCAAATAATCTCTCACTACACAAGGACCCATCTTAGTTCCCAGGCCACTTGAGTGTGATTTATTTGTGCGGGATGTCCAGTCCGGTGAGTTATATACTCGGTGCACATGTGCTCTGATTACAAACAACCTTATTTCAATGGAATAGGAAACGAAATGTCGGTAGATTTTTGACTTCTCTTTGAAAATGCAATTAAAAAGTCTTACATAAAAAAGCAGGACAAGGCCTCCTAAATATTGCCTATGCTGAAAACCTGCTCTTGCTGTTGTTTTCAGAGTCAAGGCCTCTGTTCAATTTAGCGTACTGGTCCACATGATGGTCAAGTGCCAGGGCATCCATCCAGACGAGAAATCATTCTGAATTGCTCAATGACCTAAATCCAATAAATGCCATACCAGACCGCACAATAAAAACCTTCAGCAGAAGAAGCATGAGATGAATTAATTGCACTTCAGATCAGTTTGAGATGATTTTGGTGAAACGGCACACATGGGTCAGCGTCCAGTGAGTCACAGCAGAGAAGATGACTTCCGATTCGCCAACGTTAAGATAAGTCCGCGGAGGACTTGGACTGCTGCCGAGGTTTGGGTTGATGCAGGAAGTGGACTGTCATGATTGGAAAGAAATATCACCCATAAATAATGCAATCATGTCTGAAAAATCCAACCGAAAGAACGAGTAATATTCAGAATTTACTGACTTGACATTGCTTTAGACAGGTTAAAATAAAACGGATGCATTTGATATGAGACTGAGAACTGTAAGTAAACTGTACTTTGAATAGAGAAATAGATGTGCTTATCACGAACGTGCAGGAAGTCGTGCCCTCCTGTCCGTGCCGATATCTCATCGAGGACGGTTGTTTTTAATTCTGACAGCCGTGGCTGATTGAGTGTTGCTGTGAGATGGTGGTTGCGACGACTTGGACCAGCGTTAACGAGGCGGCCTGTTTCACACTGTCAGTCACGGCGCTCACTTCTAGTTAAACTGCTTCTCTGAAACGACGGGAGGATGTGGTCGGGACAACGCCGACCACACTCTCATAGTAACAGCTGTAATACTCGGTGCTTTACCAGCAGCCTGACTTCTATAAAGGTTTCTGTAGAACATATTTGGCGGTGCTGTGGGTGTGGGTGTGTGCATGCGCGTGGTGAACAGGCACCAGCCAATGGCACATCGAAACTGACATGTTGAGACGTTTCTTGTAAAATTGTGTGTCTGAAAAAACCAAAACCTGCAATTCTTGGCTGATAGAATAGCACCTTTGTAGATCTCTTAATTTGACGGTTGCTGAATAATGAGATGCTCCACCCCAAACGTACACTCACACTAATCCCTCTGCTGGTGGAAAGTTTTCTAGTTCATCTATTGAACCTGATTTAAAATGCCCATATCCTAAACATTTATGTGTTTATAGTTTGTGAGGTCTACTAGAGTATGTCTACATGCTTTAATGTTCAAACACAGACAGTTTTTTTTACTGTGCATTGCTGCAGCACCTCTCCTCACTCTGCTTCAGTTCCTGCCTGTCAACATGTACGATGCAGATTTATACGCAATACCCGTAAATTATAAGGATTTCTCACTGTTTAAGTTGCTTACAGACTGCTGTGACGGACATGTACATAAAATCACATGAATCATGAAAAGATCAGCATATGTGTGGTAGAAGTCCAGGCAGGTTGTCCGGTGCAGCCGTTGGCAGGTCGAGTTCTTCACAGCGCTCTCAAGGCGTCTAACTTGGGACATGCAGACACCGTCATCTGTTGCTGAATCTCCCTTTGAAGTATATTAATCTGGCGTAGTTTCGATTTTAATTGTTCTTTTGCGTCTTGCACACTAAAGGCTGCCTTCGTGTCTCACACACAGCCTGTGCAGCATTATGCAATGCTTCCATGTTGCCCATAACAAAACATAAGGGGTCTGTTTTTGGAGAAATAACGGACTTTTTAAGACACGATGAGCATATGGATTACAATGTAGGAGTATTAGGCTGCAGGGCTGTTTGGAGAAATATTTATTTTGATTCTTTGGAAACCGTTTCGGCTGACATGATTTAATTTTGGACATGACCTGAGACCACATCCTCTCCATAAACTCTGTAAACAATGATAACACTGTTGGTCTGCAGCCATCTCTCAGTCCTCACAGCGGTTTGGAGAGATCGTCACTAAGTAAAGACTAATGAAACAAATTACTTCTACTAAGTTAGTATTTCCATCTCTGTTTCTGTTTGTTGGCAGAATATGATTTATTATTCATATATATATTTAGATTGGAAACAATCTTGTACATTGTAAGTACACATTCACAGCATTGAGACAAATCAGACCTTTGTGCGGCCTTGACAGCGACACTTTTCTTGGCTTTTAATGTCAAATTATGTAGTTTAACTGCTGTATACATTGTAGACCATCGTGTATTTAGGTTACATGGAAACTACCTTGGGCTGCAGGTGTCTCAGTGGTTAGCATCGTGGCCTCGCAGCTAGAAGGTCGCCGGTTGACGTCCCCGTGAGGACACCCGGGATCTTCCTGCGTGGAGTCTCCATGTTCTCCCCGTGCAGCGTGGGTTCTCTCCGGGTTCTCCGGCTTCCTCCCACAGTCCACAAACATGCTGAGGTTAATTGGTGATTGTAAATTGTCCGTAGGTGTGAATGTGAGTGTGCTTGGTTGTCTGTCTCTAAGTGTAGCCCTGTGATAGACTGGTTACCTGTCCAGGTGAACCTGCCTTCACCCTGAGTCAGCTGGGATAGACTCCAGCGACGCTAGTGAGGATGAAGGTGTAGAGATGATGGATTGAAGCTACCTTACACTGAAGCACCTACCTAAGGCTTATGAAGTGGCTTGGACTTCCACGAGTCCATTTTAAACCCAGTGACTTGTCGCCTTGCTGCGTGTGGGAGGCCAGTAACAGAAGCAATAATGCCCCAGTGGCAACACTTTTCACTTCCCACCTCGTGTCTCACCTCAGATCCTCGTGAATAAGTGGCATCTTTTCATTGCTTTGTAAACAGCACTTTTTTCACAGCTCTGCGAGGAGAAGAACACAAACTGTGATATCATCCTGTTGAAAGGGAAACAATATGGCCTTAATTATGGTGGACCAGCAGTGCTGTGAGTCCAAACAAGTTTATCTGTGGCCATCGTCATATTGCATCAAATTACTCAGTCCAACTCGGCCTACATTAGTCACAGCAGTGGATCACAGCCAAGGTGTGATTTTTATTCTAGTTTTTTTTATCATTGCACACATCCAGTTTGATGAGCTCCATTTCCATATATGTTAAATTATAACACAGAATGTTTTCTACGGGTAAAAGAAGCCAAGAAAATGTGCATTAATAATACACAGTGAACCAGGACTAGCTGTTCTTTGTTTGTAATGAGACTGTTTGAATCCTTTTTGCAACCTCCTAAATGTGTTTGAGGTCACCTGTAGCATAAGTGAAGGGACACTAGACAATATCAAGCATACAGAAAACTAAATATCTTGTTTTATTTACTATGTTCTGTAGTTACAGTGTTAATAGTGTAGCCATGAGCTCAGCATAGTGAGCTCCCTTTCAACACCGCTGCTGTTTCTTCTCAGCTCTTGCTGTTAGTGCCAAAGGGCAATTATACAGTCTATCATTTCTATGTCAGAGGCACTGCGTTGCATCTTCATGCACTGAATTATGCATGCTTATGTATACATTCGACAGGAATGGTTTTACGATCACCGGTTCCAGTTTGATGACAGAAGCACAGTCGAATTTCAGTGTTCGGCTGTAGATTCACAGAATAAAAATATATTTATTTTATATGTATGTGTTTCAGGAGTGCTTCCCTTGAGCCAAATATTGCAGAGAGGAATGTAATGTAGCTGCTTTAGGTGAAAGGATGCTATCAGTGTGTCTACTATATACATAGAAGCACACAGTTAAAGGTAATGTATTGTGGTTATCAGTGCTTATGAATAGCGTCTAACCAGTGGAGTTTCCCTTCTGCAGGCTAATTAACTGTGGTAAATAATTACTGCAGTACACCAATCAGCCACAGCATTAAAGCCCCTCTCCAGGCATTGATTAAAACCCCTAAAAAACACATCTGTGTCTCAAAATTAAATATTTACAGGTTGTGTTTCATGGAAATAATCCCTTCCTGCTTTAAAATGGCTTAGATGTGCTGCTGTTGCTTCCTCTATGATGTGTTGATCTATGAAGTCCTGCCGTCTTCTGCTGCTAGCTGTAGCTCCACCTGCTAGCTGTAGCTCAACCTGCTAGCTGTAGCTCAGCCTGCTAGCTGTAGGTCCACCTACTAGCTGTAGGTCCACCTGCTAGCTGTAGGTCCACCTGCTAGCTCACCTACAACTCTGCTCAAACGCTGTATAACAGCTCTACGCTACACAGTTTTAATGTTGAAGTAATTCAGCCATACATGTTGGAACCAGAACCAGAACCTTTACAGGATTGGTAACGAACCAGTCCTGTACAGACACAGGTTCGGTTTGCTGTGTGTAAAACCCCAGAAGTCAGAATCAGTGTTTTCATCAGTATACTGTAGCTTAAAGGTAGAAATACTTGTTGACAGCTTGTTTAACTCGTGCCGTGTCTCCCAGCATTTAATAAACACAGTAAGGACGTGTCAAGTTCAGGTTTCCCGGGCCAGCAGAACATTTCATGGTAATGAGAACATCAGTATTCTTCACGTCAGCTGTCGGTGGTTTTAATGTTGTGGCACATCGTTGTGTACGTGTACCTTCACTAGAATGTGTGAGTCACTGCCTGTCCTACTCTGGAGGACCAAGAAGAGAATTAAAGAGAATAAATCAGTTGTGGTATTGCAGTGCGAAATAGACTTTTGAAGTGGCCGTGAACAAGAAACCAAACTATAATTCTTCAGCAAATTCCCCGTGTTGTGAAAGAGCGGAAACAAATGTCTAACCTCTTCTGCACATTATCTTTTACTAAAGTGGGTGGCATAACATTTTCCATTAAGAATGCGGTGATGCAAGTGTTGTTGATATTGCCTGGCATTGTCGCATTAATTATTCATACTGTCACTCAAGACGCTGCCACTTCAGTGTTACGACTGGCTTCCCTACAATCGTTTAGCCTGAATCTGCCAAGAACAGATTATTGTTTAACCCAAACTCGACTTGAGCTTTTATTTCTGACAGTAACTTGCTGGATATATAGCCGAGGAATGTAACTTGCATGCTTGACTGTAATCCGGTGGCCCAAGTCAATGCCGCTGGCAGGTGACGGCGTAATTTATTGAAGATCTTGTGATAGACGTCCTTGATGCAGGGTCCTGCTGCCGCCTCAGTCATTGTGTTTATGGTTTCAAGGCGACTCGCCGCGGCACTTACCTGAATCATTGCCTATTCATTCATCAGCTCAGGTGTCACTGATTTACACAAGGGCTGCTTGCCTCGCCTAGTTATTTCAAGGGTAGCTCAAATAACTTGGCAGTGATTATGGTTCTGCCACATTAGCAGCACAAGTGGTTCTGCACACGTTGATAGGCTGCGTTCATATTTTACTATTGAAAGCACCAGAGCACAATGAAAATACACATTTACATGATGAACATGGAGTTTAATTATCAATAATTACAATCCTACCCCGCTACCGTATATTAGCATTCACATACTTGAGCTTTTGATTTAATACAAGGTACCTAATAATTCCTCCTCAGAGTACAGTCAGGCCGAGCATGTATGCTTGGGATACAAAATTCTGCTTTCAAAGGAAGTTTGGCCTTAATACTTAGTGACACCACTGGGGTTCTGCTGATGTTTTCAATTGTTTTTCAGATGCTTAATTGGGCAAATTATTTATCAGTTCATCGCATATATTAACCCTCAGATTACTCGATGATGAAAGTCATGGTTCGTTGCAGCACTACATGCATTTTGTTTTCCATTGTCCTGATGTTTGGCTCATTTCCTGCACACACCAGCTTTATGTGAACATTTAGAAAGACTACTCGTTTAATAATCAACCATGAGAACATGTCGGTGTTTGTGTGCTCTCCAACACAGTTTACACTCTGACTTTGTTATGTCTGTAATTCGATCACATCTAGAAACTTGTTCACGTCGACTTTCCAAACTGGAACGCTCGCTTTGTCGAAATCACAAACTGAAGTCCTGCCAAAGTCTGCTTGTATTTGCAAGTAACGTGTTAACGTGTCACAGCGAGTTTGTGGGAGACGAATCCACAACATGTGTCATACAATCAGTGACCTGATAATCAAATGGTGGATTTTACAATGAGTCGTGTAACTTCTGTTCATATTAACAACAGTACAGCGCTTCACACAACATCATATGTATTTACTGTCTTTAAATTCTGGAATAAACATGGTGTAGAAAGAACGGTATTGACGAGGTATTGGTTAGTATCTGAACGCTGTCTGGCTGTTGTGCAGCCTTAAGGGGCTCCATGGATGAATCAGCGTAGCTGTTGTTGCAATCATAACAATGCTGGCGCTGGAAATCTTATGCAATTGGCAGCTAATGGACTCTGTTAATTTTGCTCACAGTGCAGGCAGAATGTTTGAAGCCTGCCAGTGTCTGAGGCCGTCTCATCATGGATGCCTTATCAGATGCTGAGCTGTGCCGACGCCGTTCGCTCGCTCCTTTGTTAGTTTGAACTGTGACATGACAGCTGTGCTTCATCAGTCCCCGGCTGAGATCTGATCAGAATGTAAATTGCTATGTTGACATGATTTGAATAATGTGTAAATGGTTTAGCAGTTAAATGATGCACACAGCGGTTCGGAGCTGCAGCTCTACTGATCAATAAATGGGTGCACTGTAGGATTGTGCCGTTCGGTGATCAGATTGACTATTGACGATTGGAGACACACCTATTGATTTTTTTTTTTCAGTCAGCAATCAAAGGTAGTCAGCACTAGTGCTTAATTTAAAGCAACTTGTTTGTGCTCCCTTTTCCATCTGCCATCAAAACGACCAATAAACAGAAAACCAGGCGCCGATCACATGACCAGCACAGCTATAGGGGTTGATGTCTGGTGTTCCTGGCTCAGCTCAGCAGCTAACAGTAGCCGATAAGCTACACGGAAACTGTGAAGTGCAGAAAGGTCAGAAAGGTGTTTTGTACCTTGATTCTCTCTTTTAAAAGTTTGAGTTACTCTCACTAAATAATAAGGCTACTCACAGCAGGTCTGGACTGACGCTGTAGCTGTGTTCACAGGTTGGGCTTTATTTATAGAGATCGAACCCAGAAAGGAAGCCAAGAGAGTCTGACATTTAGGTTTAACACTTAGAGTCTGTGGTTCTGGAAGCAGGTTGTTGGTATCTGGCTAGTTAGCATTTAGAGACCAGGAGCCTCTTGTTCCTGTTACAATATGCAGTTTAATGTGTGCTATGTATGAACACACTAGTACACATGCAAAATGAACTGCCCCTGGACTGTGAGGAGTCGATTTGGATTAGAATCACATCGTCCACCTTTAAAGGTTTACTGCTCATCTGAATTGCAAACACACGTCTCCTACCTTTACATCGGTTGGACTTTGTTGTTGTAAATATGAAAGCAAATAAATTTAGCATTCTGGCTGCTTTCACTACGTTTTGTATAAAGTCCTGAAGATTTCATAAAAAAGCAGTAATTCAGTTTTTTTTTTTTGAATAATTAATATCAGATGAGACCAACTGAGGATTGTTCCTCAGCTTGCCTCATTCCATGTGAACAAGACCCATCGCAACGTGCTCGCCGTGAAAGGAAAAGTAGTCATGAATCAAAACACCATTTTATTTTGTGTGGCTTGCTGCTTCTCTCAAGGTCCTGTAAGTGTGTCATTCACAGTAGCTATGAAAGTGCTGGGGTCATGGTTAACGCTGATGGTCAGGACTAAACAGATAAGTGGCACAGCGTGGTAGGAGGGGAAGTGGCTTTATGTTTTACATACAGCTGATGTCTGCGGGCCACATGCCACTGATGACTTTCACAGGCTTTAATTTATTAGCTTTTAGAGCTGCTATGGACTAATTACTGATTTTTGTCTGTTTTCCCTCTTCTATATCCCATTTTTAGAAGAACCATAACAAATGAACTTTTCTCATGAAATCCAAATCCAGAACAAACGCCCTACATACGTCTGGCTGCGTGTTGCACAACTCCATTGATTGACCAAGCTGCCCTCACAGTGATATGTAAAGGTTGTCTCGGGTGTCGGTAATCTGCTTTAGGCGCTGGAAATATATGCAACAGGGACTACAGCAGATTTTCCTGTGTTAGACTATTATGTCAATACTTGCTTTCATAGCAGCGTCTCTGGTGAGGATGGGTAACGAGTACAGGCCATCAGGTGAGGTGGTTATTGCTGCTTCACTTGGCTCCTCAGATGTGTTGTTGCTGCAGAACAAACTAGTACCTTTAAGTTTCCTTTCAAGCCAACAGTCGCATCTTTTTGGTAATTTTGCTGAACTGTGTAAAATACGTCGACAGGCTTCTTCTCAGGTGCTGGTCGTAATTATTTAATAATTCTGTTCTGTTTTTATTTAACAGTTTAATTTACTTCCTCTTCAGAAGGTCTTTTGCGTTTCTAGAACATAATTATTGAACTTGAACAGGTCATAAGTGTTTTAATTGTTTTCCCCGATTCAAATAGAAAACGGGACGATCCTTTTCCGAAACTTGGTAAAACATCTTATTAATGTTACTGAATTAACAAATTAACTTATTATATCTGTGGCTAATGTCTCCGTCCAATATTTGAGAACATGAAAAGCTTTCTCCCAAAGCCTAGAGCCAAAAACAAAAAAAAAACTGAGGGCTGATGATGCAAAGCCTGGAACAGCTCCACGGAGAACAGTCTGCAGGAAAATGTTGGTGAGCAATTAACTCACAGCACCTCGGGCGATTCTTCTGTGGTTAATGGTATCTGCTATTCCTTTCTTCAGTGCTGAAAACATTGCCATGGAGAAGGAAGCATTTTAACTGCTTGTGCTAATTGTGTTGCATGTTTATTTATTTATTTATCTTTTACTTGTGTATAGCTTCACACCAGTGTTACGCAATTCAGTGTTTGGCTCCCAGAGGTCAGACAGTGCTGCTGCACAACCAACTGATCAATCCAATCAATGCCATTTACATTACTGGTCAGACAGATGCTTTGGACGAATGTGCAGTATGATGTAGAACAAATGCAGGGTGTGTAAGTGACGTATGAAAAGCAGCTATCAAACCAAAACTACAAAAAGTCAGAAATGAGGCAACAAAACCCTTTTTTTGGTTTCAGTTTGGTGAACCTACGTGACAAAGAACTTTCAGTCATAACCACAGTGCTGCAGAAACACAGGCAGTGGTTGACCGTTCAGAGTTGACTCTTATGGTATTTACCTTTTTCACACTTCATTTGACCAGCGAGTCACATCATAATATGGTACAGGGCAGCAGCTGGGCCTTTACTGGGCCTATACTCAGTGGGATTTGACAGCAGTGCAGCTGGAGAACAAAAAGTCTCCATATGCTAATCCTAATCAAACAGCAAGCTCTTTACTGCAAGATTGTTTGTGTGTGTGTGTGTGTGTGTGTGTGTGTGTGGAGAATATTAAATGTTAAATACATACCGTGAGTGTTATATACAGTGTCATGGTTCATTATTCATCATGTCCTATTTTTTTCTGTCTTAATTAGAATCAGGCATTGTTTCACATATTCAGATTCATATTTATTCAGAGAGATCCCACTGCATCAGAAATCTGTAAAGACAAATGGGGGTATAAGGGTACATTTACTTTAGTAAAAAATGCACTTCTTTCTCTACGAATGTCTTACAGGTAAGACTTTGTAGGACTGAGGAATATTCTAGTGTTTTAGTCCGCATGGCTTCACAACACTGTGTTTTATTATAGTTGGCAGTTTGGGCTGACTTGGTCCAAATATGAAGAAGCAACTATTTTTTTTTTTTTCCCATGAAGACATCAGAAAATGCGTTGGAAATGAGTAGGACTGCACAGTTAATCAAATACAGTCGTGAATCGATAATCCGACCCCTAACAATCCTAAACCTGCTATCCGACAGGTTTTTAGGAAAAACCAACAGAACCCATAAAAATTACATTTAGTGTCGGATCATCGAGTCATGACTGTATTAACAACATTCACCATTTGACCATTTTCCATCATGAACACGATCAGCTGTGATGCTGACATTTAAAAGACTCATAGAAAGCTCTGCACATAGAAAACAGCTCATGGAGATAAACTCACTTGGTTTCAACTTGGGTAAATTTGCTTTTGAACGCCTCATTAACTCTTCTGAAGAACATTTTCTGTAACACACCTGTCTTAGTATCAGTGCTGTAATAGCTGGGTGGAGACTGTGCACAGCCACCCAGCCAGCATCCACCGGCATCTCCCTGCATGTGATGTGTCCAGGGAACATTGCATTGTCTGTCGATGAGCAGAATCAGCAAGACAGGCATTTTGCAGCAATTTTTATGATATTTTGCCTCTAGTAAGACCCCTGAATTTGAATAAAGAAGCATATCTTATTAAAGGTGCTCTGTTTATTTAAATGTGAACATGCAATGAAAATATTTTGCCCCTAAAATCAACGAGCAGTCCTGATAAATCACTGTGTTCTCAGTACTGATAAAAATGATAATGTTGCGCTGCCCTCAGCATGAGTTTCAGTCATCATTTCAACCACGCTGACATAGCCACCAGCAGTAGATTCATGGGAACATACTTTTGAGTGCTTGAAAATCAATAAATGAAAGCTGCACATGATGCAAGATTTGAATTGCAGCCCATTTGGTTGGATCGTGTATATAATGTTGACCTGCCATATGGATTCGTCAGAGTAATGAGACAGGCAGCACACATTTATCTCAGTTAAATCAACCTCTCATAGCCTATTTTAAATTTCACTATAAACATTAAAAACAGTGTGTAAATAAATAAACAAATTAAGCAACCTTGCCCGCTATGCAACTTAGACGTTCTAAGAAGTACGGCATGTTCGTCATCATCATCATCATTGTTATCGTCAGAGGGCAGCAGCATTACCAGCACTTGGTCACAAGACTCAGCTTTCTGGACAGTATATTGTAAATACAGTCGTGACTCGATGATCCGACACTAAATGTAAAACCTTCTTCTATGTCGGATATCAAGGCTGTCAGATTGTCCAGACGGAGGTCCAGATACGAGGAGGGCTTGATGCTGGAAGGCTCATTAGTTGTTCATTATTGTTCACAGTTGTTATAATAACTAGTAGGGCTGGTCCCAATAGAACTTTCTGCTCTCTGGATATTCAGGCCCAGTTAATGATGAATATCAGAACATTCTGTGCGGTCGGGGGACACTTCCACCCCGGGGCAGCGCTCTGACGGGGTGGAAGTGTCCAGAACACACAGGCAGTACTTGGCTGCTGATGCTAGTTTAGTTAGCGCTCACACTTCTGTTTCCTCCATCGGTGGCGGCGGGGGAGTGGCAGATACGCTCCACCGTTACCATCCATGTTTACTTCCATAAACACTGAGCACGCTCGCTGCGTGTGACGTCGTCGTGTCCTCTTCTGCGCATGCGGGACACTTTTGGCTCGTATGAAGTTCACACAGCAGATCACATACAAGTCGCATTGAACTGGAAACGTGAAGGAAGTCACAAAGAAATCCTCATTGAGCATCAAGTCCTGCAGTGTGAACGTAGCCAATCTGTGGGATTGTTCAGTCAGATAATACGCCGTCATCCTGATTGGTGACATTAAATGTCATGTCGGAGTCACAATCCAAGGCTGTCGCTATGTTAAGGCTGTTTTTATGGGTTCTGTTGGTTTTTCCTACAAGCCTGTTGGATAGCAGGTTTAGGACTGTTAAGGGTCGATTATCGAGTCATGACTGTAATTAGTTTCCTCTTCCTTGACGAGTCGGGTTTCCTTGTGACTCACTTTGCTCTAGTTTTGTGTTGTTCCTCCAACGCCTTTTCTGTCAACACGTTACTCTTCCATCCCGCTTTGAAGCGTTGGATTTGTTTTTATATCAGCCTTCTCTGCTCGCTGAACACAGAAGCACTTTTAGCTCTTATTTGATGATAGAACTTGGAATGAAATGACAAGTGCTCAGTTTGAGAAACGGGTCACCCCGACAATTTATAAGCCATAAAATAGTTGTCATGGACAAATGAGACTCCATGAAGGTATAATAAATTAAATAAGAAGGGATTTAAGTTTAACACGCCCTAAGTCCTGGTGTCACATTCCTTCATATGTGTGTAGTCTCGTAGTTGATGAAATAATACTGAGTATTTTCTTTTAGCTTAATTTCAGATCTGACTGAATCCTACACAAATCTCCTCTAAGTATTGTACTTATTCAAACAAAGGGAAAAGAAATACAAGCATTTATGTTTTTTATGCCGTGCCAAATACTTACACAGCCATGACTCCAAATCTGTAATGTGTATTATTAACAATTGAATATCATATCTTGTCCTGTATTTACTGTTGTGTGTGTTATTATAAGTATTTAACTGTGACATATTGCATCAGTGTGAGAGGTTTGCCATATTAGGACTGAACTGGGATCCAGCAGGTGATCCAGTTAAATCATCAGCCGGTTGTTGAGAGGAGTGAGAGTTAAGAACGGGCCACCTACTGGAAGATATCCACGTGTTTGGTATCATGCATCACCGCTTTATAACTGGACATAATATGAAAGCATGCAAGCTTTGATCTCAGTTACAGCCATGGACTTAAGCTTTTAAATTAGATCTGCACAGAGTCAGACTTAATTGCAGATTAAAACCATGATATAACACGTGCTATAAGAGACGAATGTGCTGGTTTTCATTTATTCTCAAGTAATTTTTAAAGGATTTTTCTAATCCCTTAGTGCCGAGCAGCTTTATAGGTCCTTTTGTTATTTACTGTCAGCTTGGACTGTAAGTCCCAAGAAAGGTACAAACCCCACTGTTAGAGCGGTGGGAGATACACGAGTTTCACAAGTCGCTGGTCCTTTGCCTTGTCGGTCAGTCTGTAACAGAGGAGACTGTGATGGTGATCTAGAGTTAGCATCTGACTCTTGATCCAGCTTTGACATTATACCAGAGGATAATATATATATCTGAAGGATTAGTTCAACTTCTAAAAT
>NW_007577956.1:629975-637275 GCF_000690725.1 Stegastes partitus
GACCAGGACTGATCATGACCAGGGCTGACCAGGACCAGGGCTGACCAGGACCAGGACTGATCATGACCAGGACTGACCAGCTGAGCCTCTCTCAGCCATAACACTGCAGACTACTCACATTGTTGTTTGCACTGCCGTTTTCTGCACCACTGTACATATATTTTTTTCTGCTAAATGTGTATATTCTTGAATGTATTTATTATTATTATTATTATTATTATTATGTATTTTTATTTTTTCTCTTTCTGTAGTTATTCTACTTTATTGTTATTTTCCTTGCTCATTCCCGGGGCGACACCAGCAGCCGGAACCAGATTCCATGTATGTTGTGTACATACTTGGCCATTAAAGCTGGTTCTGATAAGCGATAATTGATCAGGTCCGTTCAATCAGTGACCGTTCAATTGGAGGAGGAGTGTAACAACGGGCTCCATTTGTTCTAGTCTGGCTGCCTCATACATTCGTATTCACATGAAACTCTTCTTGTGGAGCTGATTTACGTCGCCTTACATTGAAGCCAGGCCCGGAGTTTAAAGGTGATTTATGCTGCAGCGTGATTCAGGTGATGCTTGTTGTCGGGGATGAAGGTAGAACAGTAGAGCAAAGAGTAATGGGTCCCATGTGGCATCCTCAGTTGCACAGACAGTTCATAACTGCTCGCTGAGCCATAAAAAATGCGGTTTTGGGTCCATTAGGGGATTCAGACCCCCGTGGGATCTGTGAGCAGTTGGATATACTCTGTCTTACTTAGTCACTCCCTCGCCATCTTGCATTCACATTCCCATTTCTTATGTTTGCATCTCTTTGACTCGCTCTCTGTCGCCTCCACTTCATCAACACACAGTCACTCACACAGCAAACGTACATTAAAACAGTCTGCACAGGCATAAAGGTTCTTTCTCCTGTCAGGATGAACCTGATGGGAACACCCTGGTTATTATCTTTTGATTATGAAACCCTAAGAAAACATCTGCTATCTGTTTCATGTTATACTGACTTGCCTTTAAAATGTACCAGGGTCTGAAAAGAAAAACGCACTCGCTGTTCAGCCACAGTGCAAGGAATGTCTCTCAACAATGAAAATCTTTACCTGTGATTGTCAGGGTATTAAAAAATACTGTTTCACACGTTTCTAAGGAATGATGACTAACAGCACGGTGTGCTTTGGATGTTTATCCTGGAAAACACAGTGTTCTCTGTCCTGACAGCACTTATTAGCACACAGCGGTGGCTACGCTGCAAGTGGAGGCTGGATGAAGTTGTTGATCACTGCTGGTGACACAGCATATAGCCAGCAGTGCTTATGAAATGTATTTTCCACTTCATACTTGTACAATGAACATACCGCACTGTGGAATTTTAATACTGTACCAGTCAAATTACACGGATGACTTGTTGACCCTGGATCACCAGTCAGGGCCCATAAAGCTGTAATCGGTCCTGTTTTTCCAGAACCGCAGCGAGTCATGTTGTGCACGTTGGATCCTAATTGAGACAATGGGCTGACATTACTTGGGCCTTTAGCTATTTTTATTATGAAGCTTGTATCAGTGCTTTGACATGACTCATAAAAAAAAATCTTGATCATAAATCGCCTGAAAGATAAAGTTTATTGCTGAACTTCAAGAAGTAGATAAGTGCTGTATGTGTGCAGAAGAATATGTGCAGCATAAAGCAAATATCTGATATACCTATAAATGGGCAATCTGACGGCGGTGGTGTTTTTCTGTAAATACCATTTAGGGACCACTTGCGAAAGCACAACACCCTGACAGAACAGAGGCTGTTGCATAAGAAATGTTCTCCTTAGGAAACATAAAAGACAGAAATGGGTGTGGGCAGCATTGTTTTCTGGTTTGGTTGAAGGAAGCGCAGGGAAGTCCTGAGAGAATGTCTGGCATGGCAGCAGGACAGGAGGAAACAGACATACCATCAGTAAGCAGCGGCCGGAGCGTTACTATGAAGACAAAACATTCCCATTCTTGCCCAGATCAAAAGGATTATCTGCAGTCATGCATTTCGTCCTTAAGCTCCCCTTTATACACTGAACTCACCTTTAGCAGCAGCCTGTGGAGAAGAAGGGGTTGTTATGTTTACATTTGATCTGACACGGTTCCTCTGCGGTTTGTAGAGCAGCGCAGGATTCCTCCGGTCACGATAAAACTGTCAGTCTCTGCTTTTTGCAATACTCCAGCACGCAGATGGGATTTATAATGATTAATTCATTTGGGAAAATGATTATATAATTGCTTTGGGCTGTGTTTAATTTCAGAAGCGCCTACTGGCAGCTCCCCTGGATCTGTTTGATATTTATTATTTCTGTTTTATAAGATGTTTATTATTTCACTTGCTCATATTTGAGATGTTTTTCATAATGGGAAAGACTTTGTTTAAGGTTTCCTGGCTTCCCTCCTCCTCTGCGCACATCCATTTAGTTCTGTTATTCTATGTCATCTGCTGTGACATCTTAATCGTGCAAACAAATAAACAATCTGACTGAGACTTAGCTGTCAGTAGCCGCTAATGTTTTTGCTACATCTTGTCCACAAAAGTACGCACATGATTTAACACGAGCGTAGCCAATCACTGTGCACCTCCGACAGCAGTGGTGGTAGCGTGTTGTGACGATGGGAGAAACCGTGGGCAGATATTGTCAGCGGAAAGCACAGATGGGTGACGTGAAGAGAGGGAGATGTCCATTTGTCCTTGACCCGATAATGTTTGGTTCTTCATTATATCGAGAGGGCACATCTCAGTTTGATTACGTAAGTGGCTGTAAAGGTTTTTAGTAATTCAATAAATGCCAAAAGAAAATGAATCATGATGATTAAGAGTTTTTTCTTGGGCTGAACTATTAATCAAAGTATTATCAAAATCGAAATATCCACATTGCACAGGCAAACGGTAAAACATGCCACAAAACAAGATTATAAATGAATCATCGCGGTGCTACAGAGATGTCTCAGCATACAAATCATACTTTCCAGACACAAGGGAACATAGCTTTCATTTCTAAATTCTCTTTAGTTGAGACTTTACCATAATTGTGACTCATATTGCAATACATGTTTCCCCCTGTTGTTCAGCCCAAGTTAAGCTTCCTAACCTTGCGACATCATATACGTGCATGACGCCTTTATTTCGTACAAAGTGGTGCCATTTGAGTTTGAATAATCCAAAATCTAAAATGGTGTCCTCGTGCTGAAGGAAGCTGCCGGAGTGAAAGAGCAGGGTTCACTGAAAATGTCAGAAAGGTGGCTGCAGTGGATGACCGGATTTATGTGGGCGATCCTCTCCTAAGTGAGATTCCCTGTTGTCTGTCTGTAATACACAGCGACAGGTGCCTGAAGCCACCCAGCCGAGCTGCTGCTGTGGGTCCAGGGAGGAAGACGTAACATGCAAACAGCGTACGGAAGCACGCAGCGTTTTGTGCTCAGTTGGATTGTTTTGTAGGAGAGATCTGCCACTGTTTGGTGCTTTTAATTTGAAAGTCCTCAATCCTATTATGAAGGAGAAAAATAGGCCTTTGGAAATAATACAAAACAATAAAACCTGCTGTGGTCACTGAAGCTGAAGTTAGATGAATAGATAACGGCCCTAAATCTGTTTAGTTGGGGTAACAAAAACAAACACAAAGAGTCAGCAGTGTTTTTTTTTTCTGTAATTGATTTGTGCATAAAACACGGCCGAGCCTTCGTTCACCAGATGTACCAGTAGACTGGTCTTTGTGTGAGCATGAAGGAACACCAGGACTGTGCTTCTCCTCAGCCAAAGTACCACATGTGTGAACTTAGGACTTTCTTTTTTGAGCCCAGTCGGTCTTTTGTTTTTTTTCTTGTGCTGTAGATGTGCATCAGACATGTCCTCTGTTCTGTTCTGACTGTGAAGCTCATGATGTGACACTAAACCCTGTTTCTGAACGTTAACTGGAACCAAGAAGAACTCCATTAGATTCATTTTTAAAGTTAAAACTTTAAAAACTCACCAAGTTTTAAGGTTTTCACTGAATGTCTCAAATCAACGTCTTTAATTGCTGAGTGTAAATCTCATAATTCTGACTGTTATCCACGATGTATGACAGGGTTTTATTGATGCAGTGTTTTTCTGTTTCTCTGCAGGATGGAAGGCAGCGTAAAGAGAGAAAGAAGACTGTCTCGTTCAGCAGCATGCCCACTGAGAAGAAGATTAGCAGTGCAAGCGATTGCATCAGTGCCATGGTGGACGGCTCTGAGCTGAAGAAAGTTCGGTCTAATTCACGCATTTACCACCGCTACTTTCTCCTTGATGCCGACATGCAGTCTTTGAGGTGGGAGCCTTCAAAGAAGGAGTCAGAAAAGGCCAAAATTGATGTAAAATCCATCAAAGAGGTTCGGACAGGGAAAAATACAGACACTTTTAGAACTAATGGAACTTATGATCAGATATCAGAGGACTGTGCTTTCTCTATCATCTTTGGGGAGAACTATGAGTCCCTGGACTTGGTGGCAAACACTGCAGATGTAGCCAACATATGGGTTACAGGCTTGAGGTACCTGATCTCCTATGGGAAACATACCTTAAACATGATTGAGAGCAGTCAGAACAATATGCGCTCGTCTTGGCTCGGTGAGCTCTTTGATGAGGAGGACGGTAACAACAGCAAACAGATAACAATATGTGCTGCTGTGCAGCTGGTCAAGAAGTTGAACCCGGGACTTAAAAATGTGAAAATAGAACTGAAATTCAAGGAGCTTCACAAAGCAAAGGACAAATCAGGTTCTGACGTGACAAAAGAGGAGTTCATCGAAGTCTTTCACGATCTCTGCACCAGACCGGAAATTTATTTTCTCTTCGTTCAGTTCTCAAGTAACAAAGAATTTCTCGATAGCAAGGACTTGATGATATTCCTGGAGGCAGAGCAGGGAATGGCACAAGTCAGCGAAGACACCAGCTTAGAGGTCATTCAGGAATATGAGCCGTCCAAAGAGGGCCAGCTCAAGGGTTGGCTTTCTCTCGATGGGTTCTCCAACTATCTTATGTCTCCAGAGTGCCATATATTTGACCCTGAGCAAAAGTCAGCGTGCCAAGACATGAATCAGCCCTTATCCCACTACTACATCAATGCATCCCACAACACATACCTGATAGAGGACCAGTTCAGAGGTCCCTCTGACGTGACGGGGTATATCCGTGCCCTGAAGATGGGCTGCCGCAGCGTGGAGCTGGATGTGTGGGATGGGCCAGATAATGAACCTGTGATCTACACTGGTCACACGATGACCTCACAGATAGTTTTTCGCAGCGTCATTGACGTCATCAACAAGTATGCCTTCGTTGCCTCTGAGTTTCCACTGATACTGTGTTTAGAAAACCACTGCTCCTTAAAGCAGCAGAGAGTCATGTTTCAGCACCTGAAGAAGATCCTTGGAGACAAGATCCACATAGATCCTCCAAAACCAGAGGACTGTTACCTCCCCTCTCCCTCTGAACTGAAGGGGAAGATCCTGCTGAAGGGTAAGAAACTGAGCACCAACTGCACGGCCTCAGAAGGTGAGGTGACGGATGAGGATGAGGGGGCAGAGATGTCTCAGAGGATGAGCATCGAGTCTGCAGAGCAGCAGACTATCGCACCCAAGAAATTCCAGCTGTCGAAGGACCTCTCTGATCTCGTGACCTTGTGTAAATCTGTGGAGTTCAAAGACTTCCCAACATCCTTCCAGAGCCAGAAGCACTGGGAGCTCTGCTCTTTCAACGAGGTCTTTGCCAGTCGCTGCGCCAGTGACTTCCCAGGCGATTTTGTTAACTATAACAAGAAGTTCCTGGCACGAGTTTACCCGAGCCCCATGCGGATCGACTCCAGCAACATGAATCCACAAGATTTCTGGAAGTGTGGCTGTCAGATTGTGGCCATGAACTACCAGACTCCTGGTCTGATGATGGATTTAAACATCGGCTGGTTCCGTCAGAATGGAAACTGTGGCTACGTGCTGCGTCCGGCAATCATGAGGGAGCAGGTGTCATATTTTAGTGCCAACACTAAAGATTCAGTGCCTGGTGTTTCTCCACAGCTCTTACACATCAAGATCATCAGTGGACAAAACTTCCCCAAACCCAAAGGCTCAGGTGCCAAAGGAGATGTGGTCGACCCGTATGTGTACGTGGAAATACACGGGATTCCTGCTGACTGTGCCGAGCAAAGGACTAAAACCGTCAACCAGAACGGAGACAACCCTCTGTTTGACGAGAGCTTTGAGTTTCAGATAAACCTCCCAGAGCTCGCGATGGTGCGCTTTGTTGTGCTGGATGACGACTACATTGGCGATGAATTTATTGGCCAGTACACGATCCCCTTCGAGTGTCTCCAGCCGGGTTTCCGCCATGTGCCGCTGCAGTCTCTGACGGGGGAAGTTTTACCTCATACCTTGCTGTTTGTTCATGTGGCCATAACCAATCGAAGAGGAGGCGGCAAACCGCACAAAAGGGGACTGTCTGTACGAAAAGGCAAGAGGAGTCGAGAGTACGCCAGCATGAGAGTGCTATTGATCAAGGCTGTGGACGACGTCTTCAAAACAGCCATGCTGCCGCTGAGGGAGGCGACAGACCTCAGAGAAAACATGCAGGTAAGCCATTTAACTATCGAGTGCTTATTTGATTCACTCGTGTCCTCAGGCTCTGCACCATCGAGTCAGCAATGTCATCATGGATATATGTGCAACTGCATGGATGTTTAGTTTAGTCTTTCATCACAGGAATGTTTTTCTCTGATAGAGCAGACTGATGAAAGTGACGCCTCAAGTCAAGTATAGATTAGAACCAGATTTACTACAGAAAATCACAGGCATCTGAAATGACTCCCTGACTAGAAACAACACAAAACCACCACCTCATCAGACTGAATGCATTCTTATATATTGTGTAATAGTTCAAACGGATGCAGATGTCTAACTGCTGTAGCCACAACACCTCCCCATTCAAACAAACTCTCTCTCATTCTGTCTCTATTTGTCTGATATTGAACTAGCTTGTCCACTAAAATAGAGCAACTGTGTCTTTATTCACGGTTGTGTTGGATTTGAATGCTGTGTTAGACGGCTGAACATTCATCATCCATATTTTAAACCAAGGCAAATCTTTTAGTGTCTCTAAAATGTTTTTCTTCTTCATCACTATTAAATTGCTGCATCGTGACATCACGTGTTTTGGATGCTACAAACAGTACTACAGTTTTTGGTCATGTCAAAAACAACAAAGAACAAAACGTTGGCGATCGCTCTCTGCCAGGTTTCAGTGGAGCACCACAGCACCACAGTGTAGGTTCAGG
>NW_007577956.1:638200-663883 GCF_000690725.1 Stegastes partitus
GCCTCTGTGCTGTTAGATGGTAACTCAGCTGTGTTTTCATGGAGTTCAAAGATAATACAGAAGTCAGAAACTGCACATTAAGAGAAAAGGAGTTCCTTTGCTGGTCTGTGCTTCTAAAATATCCTCCCTGTTTAAAACACACTTTAAAATCACATTTTTTCACTTTAAGGTTTTTAATAGAAACTTGGATTTCATTTGGACTTTCACTGCTGATCTACATTTTATTTATTTTTTATCATGTTGGAGCTGCCGGTTCAAGAGTTCTGTGGTTTAATATTTAAACCTTTGTTTACATTTTGCTGCATCACAGACACTCGGTTTGTCAAACTAAAATATTTAAATGACATCATTTTGTGTTATTTGAGGGAAATTAATTGATTGATTGACTAATTTGTAAAATAGTTAATGATTCATGAGTAGAAAAGTCATCCAGGTCATTAGTGGCAGCTCCAGATGTAAAGAAATATAGAGAAATGAAAGAGAAGTGCTGCACTGGAGTGTCACCACACTCTGTGGTTGGTCTCATGTTGTGTTTCTTTAGGCATTGTATGAGGTTTTATTTTGGTAGGGCTGTTTATATTGCAGTCATTGTGTGATAACAAGCTGCTGGCCTTGAGACTACAGCATGTCTTGGCCGTCCTGTCGCTGTTTGTCCCTCCGGTTGTTTATGTAGGGTTTAAATTTGGCCTTTCACAGGAAGGTTAGGATTTGTGTGGTGTGGTGTGTGTGTGTGTGTGTGTGTGTGTGTGTTTGTTTCATTTCCATGCGATGCTGGTGTCAGTCCAAAAAGGACTGAGTGTTTATGAGTGGCTTACAAGTGCCAAAATGAAAGTTCTCACAGGTAATGAGTGAGCTTCCAGCCACTTCCTCTGAGAGAGCGCTCCTCTATGCGGCTGTGGTTGCATGTTGAAGGCAGATCGATGCCAGGTTTTAACAGGCTGGAATATTAAGTTACTCCACTTTCAGACATTTTCTAATGGTTTTGCCATTTGACATATGTTTTGGTTGGCATGCCGGTACGAACCAGCTGCATGTGAGTCCAGCTGTAATTTCCCTCCTCTCTCTGCAGAATGCCATAGTGTCCTTTAAAGAGCTGTGCGGCCTTTCAGCAGTGGCTAACCTGAAGCAGTGCATCTTGGCCCTTTCCCCTCGACTGACGGGGCCTGACAACAGCCCCCTTCTGGTGTTCAACCTCACTGACCAGTACCCTAACCTGGAGCCCCAAGGCCTGCTACCAGAGGTCCTCAAAAAGGTCGTCACCACCTATGACATGGTGAGTAGCTGTTTGGTAAATGGTCTGCACGTATATTACAGTGTGTTTCTCATTCACCCATTCACACACACATCCATACGCCAGTGGTGCCAGATGCAAGGTGCTGCCTGCCATTGGGAGCTACTACGGGTTCAGTGTCTTGCCCAAGGACTGTGGAGGGCATCGAACCCCCAACCTGAGCTCTACCACCTGAGCCACAGCCGCCCTGTTATTAGTCATAGTTGTTTGGATGAATTGTTTTTTGCATGTCAAACCTCACAAATCACTTAATTTACCATAATTGAAAACCAGAGGAAGACACACAAATTACTTACGTTTGCAGGTAAAATACAAAAAGAGAATTTTACATTCAGGTCCACAACTTCAAAGAGAAACTAGATGACATGGTTTCATCTCTGCTGATGTTCAGATGTGTGTTTATTTTACAGTCTTATCCATTATGCACGGTTCTTGACCAGGTAGCAGTGCACAGAAATGCCTACATTCGTGACATTAGAGCTTTAGGTTGAGGGGGGTTTGGCAGCAACGCTATATGTCAGTCCATGTATGCATTTGGATATCAATAGGAAAAACAAGATCTAACCAGGCAAGCTAGCTTTGACTGGGATCAGATCAATACCCTGGCTTTGCTTGACTTAATGGGGACATACAGAGATGGTTGGGTAACAGGGCTGGAGCTCTGTTAAGTAATAAAATCAATGTTCACAAGTTATGCAACATGCCATTTAGGCTATTCCCAGACAACACCATTACCCTTAACACATCATGTTCTCTTAACATTGATTCTTGGCACATCATGAGCAAGTCAGCTCTCCACCATTATATCAGGCAAGAAACACAAGCCCCCTGCAAAAACAACAAGAAGTGAACCACAACCTCCAGAACATTTCATAAAGCGTCAGATTTCTGTTCACTGTTGAGCATCAGTGTTTGAGCCTCTGCATCATGCATCGGGGTGAGCATGTTTGGCCGTATGGTGTTGGCATTATCAAGTAAAATGTTTTCACACCTGTATCACACGTGTAAATTATTTGATAGAAGATTAACAAGTAATTGAATTTATTGTGCAGAAACCGTCTGAAAACGGGGACAGCAGTAAGATCGGTACTCCAGGTATTTTTCCTCGAGTCTCAAAGATCTGAAAAAGGGGATAAGAATAATAATTTTTATAATAGTTTATCAAAGCACCTTTCAAGGTACCCGAGGCACTTAACAGCACAGACATTAGATAAAAACATTCTACATAAAACATAAAGGCGCAGAAGGCTCAGATGCAGACCGATTAAGGTGACCTTTCTGCTATATTCAGACTTGAGATTGGAGGGCTAGGTAATTGGCCCTGATGGAGTGAGCGTCAGGAAAATTGAGTTGGAGGGGAAGAAAGGAGAAAATGACGGGTGTTTGGGGACCAACATGGAATAAATTAAGAGCAAGGGCTTAAGTGGTGTGAAGCTGCAGGCCTTGATCATCAGCACAGCAGCAGCTAAGATGGGGAGCAGGAAGGTGCAGAGCTGACAGAGACGCGAACGAAGCGAGGAATGTTGAAGAATGGCAAATAATGTACGGAAGAGTACAATTAGAAATTCAGGCACTGTGTCAGAACCCACCACAGGGAGTAGCCGGGCCTTCGCCTTCTAATTGGCAAAAATAGAATCTGGGTCTCAATCCCTGCCCATTTGTGTGCTGGGAGGGAAAAAAAAGGTGGAGAGACTCGGTAGGATGCCAGCTTGTGGTTGTAGATAATATGATCTGATTTCTGTTTTTGCCCACAACAGATTAACTAATGGCACAGCCTGTAGACGGAGAGAACACAGAACCTGTGAATCGCTGAACTGAGGGGAACTGAAAGCCTTTATGTTGGTTATGTCTTCATTTGGCAGGACTTATGTGTGATCTATGCCAGTTCTATGCACTAATGAACTGCATACTTCTGTTTGAATTCATAGTGAAGATATGTTTAAAATGCATTCCCCTTTATTTATTTATTTTACATGCAGAACTGCTTCACTACACAAATACCACCTTAAAAACTACAGCAGCACTTGTGTCTTAGTTCAATAGGGGTAATAATAGAAGTAACCATACCAGCTCGAGGAGGCAGGCTTTACTGTACGTATAGGACACAGTCCACCCACATACCTTAAAATATGCCTTTAAATACATTAGAGATGCTGCGTCTGCCACCAGGACGGTAATTTCTTCACCCATCAGAGGAATAATCACAGCATGTGAGACAGCTCTAAGTGCTGCAAGTGCAGCTGCAGCGTGACACAATCGGCGTCGACCACTTAGTCATGACTGCTGGTAGAATAACGCAGTGATTCAGTTGGAGGGCTTCGTGTCTGTCACCCGTACAGTGCACATTATCTGTCTGTGTGCTCTATGCAATCACGCTATATTCTGACAAAGCTTCCTGATCCTCTGAACCCCAACGAAAAGTAAGGTGCAGTCGCTTCAGTGCAAAAAGCAAAACATAAAACTTTGTAAAACACGATATACAATATAAAAGAAATACATGTTTTAGAAAACAAACAGAAAAAGAACTCTATATAAAAAGATGAATTCAAATGAAAGTTATTTTGATGTAATATCACGATTTTGAGGTTAGACTTGGTCCTGATGCACACGATCAGTTCAGTGACCACTGGAGAGTTAAAACAAGCCAACCTCTGGCCCTGTTCAATGGGACTATTTGGTGGATTATTTTATTTATTTATTCTTGTGAAACCTGCCGTTCAAAGCCACTGGTGGGTTTTGAGATTAAAGTACATGAACAAGATGAGTGAAAGCTTCACTGGAGACCATCTGTAGTCACAACCTGAGCTGCTAATGAACTCCCACCAACATGCTCTGAAACATGGGTTATTCTATATTTTTGTTTTGTCAGAAAATCTGTTCCAAGGCCCAAAACGATAGCAACAGATATTTAATGTTGTTTTTTATTATTATTTATTTATTTTATTTGTCCCCATGACCCTATTTTAGGCGTAATTTCACTACCTGTACTTCTAAGCTTTTGTCCTCAGGCCAGTTCATGCTGTTAGCCATGCATGCTATATACTGTATGGTCTAGGCTGTCCAGTTCTATTATTATTTAATATTACAATACTTCCAGATTGTTTGATATTAGCCTTTATATTCGCAAGGAAAAAGAAGCAATATGAGCTTAGTGCCTAACGGAAATAAATTTCATTTTTTTGCTCCCTCAAGTTTTCACATGTGGTCGCCGACTTGCCGAGGTGGCAAACGTTCTGGCCAACACTCGGTCACATAGAAACGTAACTAGCATTGTTGGAAAAGGAAGAAGAGAAGGAGGTGTGCAGGCTCTAAGGAGTAAAGAAGTCCTAAAGCACTGTAGAGGTAAACGTTCCTCAGAAAGGAGTAAACAGCGTGTTGGTTGCGGATGGTTTTCAGTCTAATACACATTCGGTGATTTAGTGAGAATTCCCAGTTTTATTTCCAGGAGTATTTCCAGATTTATCCTTCAATAAATCTGATACCGTCAGAGGCAGTTAATAAGAACCTGCGTTGGATACACAAGTTATGTGTGTCCTGACAGAAGTTTCCATCGTTCACATTTTCCCTTCGTGTGCACCCCTCCCTGTTCTCTCGCTGGCGTTCTGCTGAGCACCCTGGCGAGCTCCTGGGATTGATCTTGGGGCAACAGTGGCGTTGTTTGACTGATCTCGGATGAAAAAGGTGTTTTTCTTTGCTTGCTTTCCACGTTGGCAGCTGAGCGGGGCAACCAGCTTTGTGACACGACCGTATACAAGTAAATGTACACGTCGGTTACAGCAGTGCTGCTTACGCAGAGCACCCAGCACCCTACAGGCACTAATTGAACTGAGAAGCAGAGCAACATTTGGATATAAATATCATCTCCATCACCCACCATGAAACAATTAAGCTACTAAGATAATTGTAGAGAAAGATCCAGATGGTCTGTCAGGCACTCGATGCTTATTTACCTCTGTCTGTGACAGCCTACATATGCACATTAACCTCCTGAACAACTCTGCTGTCTCTATTGAGGAAGGAAACGGTTTTTGGAGGTTGGCGTGAGGAGGAAGAGGTGCCGGCATTTAATATGTAAATGGTTCACCATGAGCGTTTTAACAGTCTGCCGGTCAGCAGAGTTTGTGCACTCAATTAGAGCGAAGGATAACAGCAGAGGAGCTAAACTTAGCATCTGTCACAGCTGCAGTTTCACAGATAACACCGTGATGGCCGCCTCACAGTGACTCACATGTTTACGTTTTAATCACAATGACCTGTAATGTCAGCAGTTTGTCTTAAAGCGATGCTTCCAAAGCCAAGCAGAAGGAGGACATTTATGATATTTTTCTCCTTGAATCAAGCCACTGTCACTGTTTGAAGAAAAAAAAAAAAAAAACTTTTAATAAACAACCTAATTGCTTGTGTCTCCCTCCCTCTAATTTTGGCTTTCAGAAATGCAACTCAGCGGCCTCGCCCACTGACGTCCCTGTAATAACTTGTTTCTGAGCTCTCCCTGGATAAAACGCCCGGCCACCAGACGGAGACGGCTTCCTGCTTTATTGTGGGAGGCCCGTTCTGCTGATGTGGAAAATGAAGGCAAATATGAACAAATCCGTTTGTCTCCTTTCAGGTGATCCAGACCAGCAAGACACTGCTGGAGAACTGTGAGGGGGTGTATGAGAGGATTCTACAAACCCAGAAAGCAGGTAAGAGGTGGTCAGATGGAGGACAACCATAGAAGGCTTTGTTTCCTGACACCATTAGCGAGCGCCTGATGTTTGCCTGTGGCCCTGCCAGCTCTCTGAAGCCACAAAGCGCAGGTCGCTCAATGTGAAATGAATCAGACTTTGCTGATTTGCATAAGGGAAATTATCATTTGATTCATGTTCATTTATGTGATCCAGACACTGTTTCCCTTTGAAAAGCTGCAGTTCAATGAGAGGCGTTTAATTCACGCCGGTAACCGCTTTTGTGCCGTATTCTAATTCACGGTTTGAGAGTTAGAGACGAGTGACCTGCAGCAAGACAACATCAAAGCTAACAGATCGCAGTCCAATTACACCTACACGGCTTTAGTTTAGCAAACCTGCACCTGCAAAGCTCAGTACCAGAACTGACCCGCAGTTATCTCCAAGTCAAATCTGGACCCAACCAGACCCGTTAATACACGACCTGAGCCATGATTTAACACACAGACGACACAGCCATGTAATTTCAAGTGCTTTATTTTATTCTTAACATATATTAACATGAACTCAGACCGTTATTATATATGAGAGCGCTGCCAAAACACTTCATTACCTGAGTTTAATGTTGGTGGAAGCATGTAATCAGAGTCCTGCTGACATTAGCAGTGTTAGCAGTTCTCTAGTGTCACACACTGTGTTGAAAGTCCCAGTTTAGCATTAGCATGAGTTTTAGGTAGCTAGCTAAACCAGACTGCAGAGTTTATCAACTCGACGGCCACAGTTGCACGTAAAAAAAGAAAAAAAATGAAAGAAGAAATATCCTGGCAGCTGATTTGTCTGGACAGCCGATTCAGATGTTGAAAATACTGCAGTGCACAATCAAAGTCTGCTCTGATATCTGCAAATGAAGTACAGACACAGATTGCTCTCCTGCATCCACTTCATTTTTACCTGCACCTGTAAACCTATATAGACACACTTTTCACCTGTTCTTTGTGGGTTAGGGTTTGGTGCCCCGCATGTACCCAACCCGGTGCTGGACTTACTCATACTTCTCATCAGTAAACGTACATAAATTAACTCAGGAGGCGAAATGTGTCTGTACATGTCAAAGAATGGACGGTTGTCTTTCTGTAGTCGGCGTTCCTGATCTCAGAGATCGGTCTGTATTCTAGGGCACTTCTTATTTCATCAAACAACTGTTGCGATGTACCAGAAATATGGATAAAACCTGTTAATTTTCACTGTAATGTGATTTATAATGCGGCGCTTTCTGGCAATGAATTCTATCTAAGTAGCATAGAAGCCAAATTTATCAGCGAGTAAGCCTGCTGGAAGCGCTTAGCGAGAGTGGAAGGGAGCAAAGATGGACCATCATTACCACAGCTCAGCTTTATTGGTTTCCAGATGGATGACTTATAAAATATTCATTGTCTATTGTCTTGGCACATCAGAGAGGACGACGACTGTGTCTTTTTAACCAGCGTGAATCAAAGGCTTCGTGCTGCGTTTTTGCTTCGGTGCTTTCAGCTCTGCCACCTTCCAGCCTCTCGCGGTTATCAGTCCGTGGCTTTAGGATCAAGACGTGCTCGAACTTCCCGACATCAGAAGGAAGCCCGTGTTCCCGTCTGTGAAGCTTTTGTTTTGGGTCATTTTTCGGTTTGATCCGGACGCGACCGTCGCGTGCACAATTTAAAACGGCCACTCTCTTAAGTTAATGAGTCGTCTGCGTTCTTTAGTGACACCCTTTCATCTTCATCCCTTTGTCAGCGTCTTCCTTGTTCTGCTTTCGCCTGTTTAGATTCTCATTCAGGTCGTGCTGAACTTAAAAAAAACATGTCTTCTCTCCTCCCAGAGGCTTCCTCAGTTCCTACTGACTTGTGGGAGATTCAGGTGTTTATTCAAGGACACCTATGGGTTGTTACTCACCCAGAACGCCCATGATTCAAGGTCTGACTGATGGTGAGGGTTCCCGTGGCTGATAGATGCTGCTGTAGGCCTCCTGCTTCCCCTATATAGAGATACACAAATCAGCCACAGGAGTAAAACCACCTGTTTAATATTGTATAGGTTCCCCTCATGTTGTCAAAACAGCGCTAACCCATCAAGACACGGAGGCGGGACCTCTGGGGGTATCCTGTGGTGTCGGCACTGAGACACTGACAGATCTTTTGGGCCCGGTGGCTTATGGGGTCTGGGCCTCCGTGGATTTGGCCTGTTCCAGTGTTTGTAGTGTGGCAGGGCACGTGGTTCTGCTGGGGCAGGCGGCCCAAAACCCAACGTGTTCCAGCTGAATGGTAAAGAGATGATCAGTGTCATGCACTTGAGCGGTTGTGACTGATGGGTGTACGTGGCTCGCCTCTCTCCTTGCAGGTGCCGATGCAGGTGGACTGCTGAGTGTTGTCCTGAACAGCTGACTCTTCTGCGCCATGTGTTTGTGAAGCGGTGGATGAGTCTCCTATAAACAGATCTGTGCACTCCTCACTGCGTTGGATGGCAAACACAACACTTGTGTTGTCGTTTGAGCTTTTTTGGGATTAATAGCACAGTGTCCCTGTAGCCCAGTGGCACATAAAGCGGTCACTGTGCTGAATATGTGCTACTAATGCATGAATAGTTGTTGGATATTCCTCATATTGGGGACATTATTCAGTTTTAAAACATGCGATAATGGACAAATAATAATAAATTGGGCTCAGGTTCGTGAATACAGATCAGTACAACGTGGTGAAGTATTAGCATGAGATCAAAAGCACTCATGGAGAATTTCCTGAAATTGTAAAACCACTGGCGACTGAATAATGAGACTGGGCGTATGTCAGGGCAGTGTTTTGATTGGAAATCTATTGTTTTGTAGTCGTGCAGGTGCACATTGCCAACCTGATGCACATCTCCCATGTGACCTCTGTAGGTCACTGTTTTGATATAAATGAAAGTATTTCAGTTCTGGTGAGTAAAATTCTTTGCAGCTCTTTCTAATGAATTGCGTGCTTGGAAACACAACATCATGTGGTATAGCAGTCGTTGGCGCTGTGAACGGACTTGTTGCTCTGATTAATAATCGCCTTGTCAGAGTGAAACAATAGATAAAGGAACAGCCCAGGAGTGGAAAGTCAGGCGTTTTTTCAAAGCTTCCACAGGAGCCTTGTGGGTCTTTTGGTCTCGTAGCACCTTCATATGATTATCTAAAATCAGCTGGATGGAATTCAACAGCCAACAATGCAAACTAGGACGACAGATGGCAAACTGATGGACTTGAACGTTGATTTATTTTCCATCTTGAACTGACGTGATTTCATCCCAGCGGCGTGCATGCGTCTGACTGTCTGTCTGCATGTAGGTGTGCTGACGTACGCGTTTGTGTGTCAGTGTGGTTTAGTGCGGCTGTTGTGTAGAAAGTGGGTCAGTACAAACCCAATTCCCCCTGTACAGAGAGCGGAACATTTCAGCAGCAACAGCTATTAAAGTTGTGAATAATCCATCACATCAGCTCAGACAGGGCCCGCTTTCCTCCCAGGAAAAAATAAAAAATAAAAAAATCTACACGAGGGGAGTGTCGGAGAACACAGTCAGGTGTTGGTAGCTCCGGTCGGGCTGACTCTTCCCTCACCTGACACTCACTTTGGTTCTAATTAGCATTCAGGGCAGCTGGATGGCTGAACCTGCTGCAGACTAACAGGATCAGCACACGAGATGCTTTTAAATGCCAAGTGCAAAATTGCGGCGTCCTGCGTGGAGCAGAGCTGCACTGACATTCAGCAGAATACAAACCAAAGAGCCAGACTTTGTATTTCATGTTAAAATACCTTTTAATATGGACTCCACAAAATCAAACCGTTTAACAGGACCGTTGTCTGTTGGGTTTGGGGGGCAGTAAAATTCTATACTTCATTAAATTATCTACTTTAGGGCTGCGATTAATCGTTCTCATAATCGATAAATGTGATGTTTAGTCGTCCAGTTTGTTGGTGTGTTTAGAAGAGTGAAATCCTCACATTGTGGAGCAAAAGCTGATGTCAGTTTAGTCCGACCGTATGACCAAAATATTCACCTGTAACCATCTGTTCGCCGTGTTGGTGAGAAAATTAATCGTAACCAACATGACAAATCGTTTTGCCCGTAGACGTATGAATCTGATGCACCGAATTACACAGAATTATCTTTAAACCGTGTTCTTAGAAACTTGGAAAGAGGGAGGCACCTTCAAAAAATACCTAAAATCACGGTTCATTCACTGAGCTGCTGCTGTCAGCTGCTGATGAACATCTGACAGGAGAGCACTGAAGAAGAAGCACAGCAGTATATATTATGAGGGCGCTAACTGGTCTGAAACGTGTAGCAGGAAGCCAGGTTCTCACATGACCTCACAAGAATCCAGATACCTCATGAGATAAATCTACGACACCAGTAAATATACCCCTAAGACACTGACAAGATTGATTGATTTATTCTTATTCTTATTTATATGTCATCTATGATAATAAATTTAAATTGTTTGACTGCTGGTTGGATAAAGCAAGCCGGTCCTTTCCCATACAGGAACTTGGAGAAGCCCAGACAGGCACCTCTGAACAGCCCTGAACAAACTCAGTGCTGATTGGTTAAACTCAAGCACTCAGTGTTTTCCTCTCTACAATTTTAAATCACAATGTCATTTTTACCACCTTGTGCCTGCTTCAAGGTCCTGCAGGGGAATATTTTTTGTGGCTTCATTAGCATAATTGCTAATGGCAGCTCAAGTTATTAATCATTAAGTATGGTTTGTAGTTTTCCCTCAGCGTTGGGTCTGTTCAGAGGCTCTACTAGTAGCCTGTGGCAGCAGTATAGACTGTATATAGAAGATGGATGAAGCCTCTAGTTCTGCTGTTTGACCGTCACCGTCTTGGCCTGTTGACACCAGATGAGACGAGCGAAGGACTCGTCAGTGCCAAGGCAGCCCAGCCCATTTATTTGACTCCAAATGAGACCATCATTTACTAAATTAATATCATGCTGTGTTGAAGGAGATTTGAAACTACAGATTAGGAAATGTTGATTGAAGTATTAAATCCAGTGAGGGGAGATGTTTGTACAATCAGAGGAGTCGCCCCCTGCTGGCCGTTAGAAAGAATGCAGGTTTAAAGCACATATGCATTGGCATTACTTTTTAGATCCAAAGCTTACATACATGTCTTATATACCGTCTAAGGTAGTGGCTCTTCTGTTCAAAGTACAAGCCGTCTAATGAAGAATTCAGGCCACGGTCTGATCTGCCGCTGCAGACTGTACTTGTCTCACAGAGGGAGGCGACAACCAGCCTTTACTGTACTGTGGCTGTCTTGCAGCATTACCTCACAGATATCAGAGTATGAAATGGTTTGCTAAGAATGAGCGTCCCCCTTTCTTGCCTGCCAGACTCGATGAAACGTTGCTAGGCAACGGCCAGTGTGAGTTAAATGTGTGTTTGAGTGTGTGCATGAGAAGGAAGCTGTGCACCTTCTTCAGCACAGTCATGGTTCACGTGCAGCAGCAGCAGCAGCAGCAGCAGCAGCTCTGTCGCTAGAATAGTGACCTAAAAATGAAAAGAGACATAATTTCACATGCAGTTAGAACAAGAACTGGTAACTGAAGTGCATGTGGGATTCAGGAGCAGTGAGGGACGCTGGGTTCAAAGATGATGAACGAGTCAGAGCTGTCAGTAAATTCTGCCACTGGTTTGAGGTTGTATTGATGCCTGAGGTCTGATGACAGACCTGTTTCCTCAGTTGAGAGTCTCTAACAAAAACCAACCCCACACCTATTATGGCGATTTTACTCCAAGGGGTCTCTCTCTCTCTCTCTCTCTTGCTCGCTCGCGTGCACACCATGTTTCCATGGCAACAGCACTGACAGGGGCTTCGACTGGCTCCAGCTTATATCAGAGCTTCAAGCGGAAATGTGTGTGCTCTCGGAAGGAGTTTCCAATGCGGAGTGTGTTACGCATTCATGGGCTTTGTGCGTAGTCGGAACTCTGCTTCATCTCCCTGCGGTTCGTGAACCTCGGGCTGGGGTTGCCTGTTGCTGCAGTGTCAGTGCCAGACTAAAGCAAACTCCACATTAAACATGTCCTTACTCAGACTCAGTCATGCAAAGAGAAAAAAGAAAGGGGAGGGAAGAGAAGTGGTAGGAAAGCTCCTCGAGAGACAAATCCCTCCTGTGTGCGATGCCTTGATGCTAATCCACAGTGAAGGAGCGTCATGTCTGTCTGCCTACGCTGCCTTTCTACTCTGCCTTTCTGTGTTCGCGGGGCTCTTTTTCCCTCTCACCCTGCTTCCTTCAGCTCTGCTTTTAGTTCTCCTCCCTTTGTTTATCTTACCTTTAACCAGTTCACCAGTTTCTGTGCACTCGTGTCCCTCGACATCCCATCAGCACCTTGCAGGGATGTGCCACTCTGGTTTATCCCCCACCGACTAATGTTTTACTGCAGGATATAGATTTCAAATTAATGACGCTGAAGGAAAGTGCACATACTCGACAAACAACTCCCAGCTGACAGGGACAACACAATGAAAATGAATGCCACATTTTGTGGATTGTAAAAGCACAAAGGATCCCTCAGAGAACCAGGGTGTACTGTATCTTGAATTGTAAGCTATCAAATAATCAATGAAGAGATGAAGAAGAGAAATCATTCTGGTCACATTCCCTTGACTACCATAAACTAGAGCGCCAGAGGCTTCTGTGACTGCATCTCGTACGGACAAATAAACAGCAGCCAGAATACTCACAGCCGCCTTCGTGGTTGTTCCTGATTCAGGAATATGACTGAAACATGGATCTGTTTTAAATCACAATCTGAAACAGTGGAAACAACAACGGCTGCACTTTAGGATGTACAGCTTTGAAAACGATTGTTGGACCACTGTGACCACCGGACTGCGTTTTGGTAAATGGTCTGCACTTATACAGAGCTTTTATCCAACGCGCTTTACAATGTGTTTCTCATTCACCCGTTCACACACATTCATACACCAGTGGTGGCGGAGCTGCCATCGGGAGCAACTTCAGGTTCAGGGTCCAGTGACGCTTTGACTGAGGGCCGACGGATTGAACCACCAACCTTGCTTTTAGAGGGCAACCCGCTCTACCATCTGAGCCACAGCCGGCTTCTTTACTCAGTTCTAATGGATAGCTGTTTATTATTATTTAGTTTGGTTACAGCTTATGCACAAAATGCTAGTGATTCAAAAGCTGTTTCTGGTCGTCTCGTTTGATGAGGTATTTAGAGGTTTTTACAGTTTTAATACAACGTGTTTTTACATATTAGCTGCATGCACATTATCTAATTATCTGGATCTTTTTATCTTTTATCTAATTATCAGTGGCGGCTGTGGCTCAGGTGATAGAGCGGTTGTCCTCTGATCATAAGGTTGCCGCTTCAATCCAGTGTCCTTGGGCAAGACAGTGAACCTGAAGTTGCTCCAATGGCAGCTCTGTGGCCATTGGTGTATGAATGGGTGAATGAGAAACACATTGTAAAGCGCTTTGAGTGCTTCTAAGATAGAAAAGCACTCTATAAGTGCAGTCCATTTACCATTTAACCTCTATGATATAATTCAGTGTTGAAGGCCTGTTGTGTAGACTTTGTAAAGAAACACAAACGCTGGTCTACCAGTTATTTCCATAACTGTACATGATGCAGTGTGTCTGACCCGGTGTCTAAGCTGTCGTATCAGTGGTTTTACACATTCACAGGATCCTCCTTGTGTGACATTCAAACGCTTTTGACGGTGTCTTCTGTGGTAAAGCTGTCACACATGAAGTGAAAATTAAACAAAAGTTGGTTGTAGAAAATTATTGTTCAGCCCTATTCTGGACCAAACCTTGCTGTTTGTGCTATAGTGGCCAGAGACAAATGTTCAGTCAAATCTGGTGAAGGTCCCATATTTAAGCACATTAATCAAAGTCCTCACAGTATATCTTTCATCTTAAAATACTGCAAAGGTGGTTAATTTCACCACGACTGTGTAGCCACCAGGCTCTTCTACACCAGCTCTGAAAACCAGTGAGCTGCTCCCACCCCCTTCAGGAAAAACAAGCTGCCTGCATTTAAGCTGGACTCCTGGTTAGTCAGTACCTGTGAGGAATTCTTACTCGCTTGAAGCTGGAAACCTAACTAGTTATTGGGGACTTGAGGAACAGTGAAAGTAAAAATCTTCACACCTTGTCAGCGTTAACACCAAAAACAAACACAGTAAAATGGATCCTCACCAAGAGAGGCCTCTGATTTTTATAGCAGTTTTACTTCTTTACCTTTTTTATTCTCAGGTTGTCTGTTCAGAAATTGCACCTGGTGTCTACTTTTTCCTACCTGACAGGCGGTACACCTGCAGCAGCAGCTACTGAGCTCCATTATCGCTCTGTGGACGTACAATAAGGAGAGAAGAGAGCTTCCCCACAGCCACACAGTCTCAGTACTCTCAACCCTTCTGCTGCAGGAGAATGTGAAATGTTGACAGTACATGCCAGGGTCTTTGCTCTCATGTGTTTCCTCGCAGTGACAACAAGCCTAGCACCCAGGCACAGATTCCAGACTCCAGTCTCCTAGCAGCTGCTCTTCTGTTTCACAAGCCACTATGAATTGCAACCATAAAGACCAACTTGACTCTCTTTCTTGTCTCCCCGTCTCTCTCTCTCTGTCTCTCAGCGATGGAATTTCACGAGAACCTCCACGACTTGGCAGTGAAGGAAGGGCTGAAGGGCAGAAAGCTGCACAAAGCAGTGGAGAGCTTCACGTGGAACATCACAATACTGAAGGTGAGACTTTCAGCGATGCGTTTTTCCTTAATCTAGCTACACAGCCAGTGGACTAGGCCTGTTCTGATTGGCAGTCAGCTTTACAATCGATGACCGAAGACATTAACGCAGAGCAGTGCTGATCAGCGTTAATCACCAGGCTGCAGCGCTTCAGGTAAAATCATTGCTTGGTGATGACCACACACAAAAACACAGGTTAACGACGGCAGCCTTATTGACATTTAAAAGGAGTGATGACAGAGAAACATCCTGCCCGCCATCTGGTTAAAGGAGATTGGATTTTTGGTCAGCGGTCACCAGTAATGACACGATGAAGCTGTGCAGGATGATACTGTTGTTGTTGATGCACTCAGCTGTAAATATGGTGCCGTCAGTAAGAAAGGAGTCGTGCTGACATGTTAGCCCAACTATATAAACTACTAAAAGGAGTTCGACGTACATATGAAAGTAATCATTAAAGCCAGCAGCACATATAATATATATAGAACTGCATAATCATTTTGTCAACACAGAGAACAGCATCTCGTTTAAAAACACTTCATTAGAACTATTGTGCTCCAGACTTTTTCGTTCTGGGACTGTGAGGAGAGACTTCTGACAGTAACAGTCACATCTCCATCAATATGTGGCGTTTACTTTTAGAAATGCAGTCTATCAGTGCTCTTCTCTGTGTGCAGAAAATGTCTAAACAGCATCTAAGCATGACGTTGAGGCAACATCTTGGTTAAAAAAAACAATCCACAAGGTTGAATCCATTTCACAACATCAGCCAATATATAAAATAAATGAATTTGTTTTTGATGCAAGTGCGCCTTTAATGAATTCCACGGTTCAGGAAAAGTTTCCCACCTGGTTTGTTTTTGATAATCATCATGATTATAAGTGTACCACCGTCACAGTGTGATCTCAGTCAGCAGCTACCTCATTGCTCAGCTGTGGCTTCAGTCAGAACCAGGAGATCCATACCGCTACTGGAGGGAATTGAATTTCAGAGACACTTTCAGAGGTTGTCAAACTGAGTTTGAAGCGGGTGTTTGTCTGTACGCAGGAGTCAATATTACACCTCGCTGCACTTTTTCCTCCTCCTCGGCTCGCACCACATGCGTTTACCACAACTTTCATTTCAACCTCTAATGCCAGCTGATGGCTGATGAATGACCTCACACATACTTATTTGTGGTGTTTGCATGAGCTAATTAAGTTTTCCTCACCAGCGGCTCAGCTACAGTTGATGTTCGGTTCACTGGGCTGCATTTCCTGTTTCATCTGAGGCTCTACTAAATATCAATCTTACTGCTGGCAGTTTTTTTCTCTTTAACGGCTGCAACAAAGCTTTAAACTTGAAGAAAAGAGGTTTCATATGTGGAAAATTCTTAGCTGTAGGTGTAAAACATTCAGTTATTTCGATTCTTTGCTTTACTTAGCCATGACCATTACAGAAACAGAAGGCCTGACAGACATCATCCGATTAACCACCGCGTGAAAATGTTGTTCATGTGATTGCATTTGGTCCTATGTGCATAATGCCACACGGATCCTTTATTGAAGTCTGAATAACAAACAGCTCCAATATATTCTCTGCATAAAAAGACTTTTGGAAACCTTTTCCCCAACTTTAAAGCCTTTTTGGACGACTGCCATTTAGGAAAAACTGCCAGCAATAGGATTCATATTAAGTGGAGCCTCAGGTGAAACAGAAAGTACAGCACACAGTGAACCAACTATAAATTATTGGCGAACGGCTTGTGAGCTAATCTTAATTAGCTCATGCAAACACCATAAATAAGTACGGGGAAGGTCATTCATCAGTTATTATCAGCTGGCGTTAGAGGTTGAACTGAAAGCTGTGGTAAACACATGAGGTGCAGCCCAAGAGGAAGGAAAGAGTGCAGCTGGGTGTAATGTCGCCTCCTGCAAACAGACACGCATCCGTTTCAGACTCAGTTTGACAAACTGGGAAAGTTTGTCCTGAAATGAACTCACTGTATCTGAAGACAAGAGTGGATTTCCTGGTTATGGCTGAAACTGGACCTGACCAGTGAGGTAACGTTCAGTAACTGAAGTAAACCACAACAACTGTAGTGATTCTATTTGTTAATAAAACCTATTCACAAATTAAAATCCTCCTGATTCTAAAACAAACAAAACAAGGATGAAGTTTTAATGGGGTGTCTTGGTGGTTAGCACCGTGGCCTCACAGCTAGAAGGTCGCCGGTTGGCGTCCCGGTGAGGACACCCGGGATCTTCCTGCGTGGAGTCTCCATGTTCTCCCCGTGCAGCGTGGGTTCTCTCCGGGTTCTCCGGCTTCCTCCCACAGTCCAGAAACATGCTGAGGTTAATTGGTGATTGTAAATTGTCCATAGGTGTGAATGTGAGTGTGCTTGGTTGTCTGTCTCTAAGTGTAGCCCTGTGATAGACTGGTTACCTGTCCAGGTGAACCTGCCTTCACCCTGAGTCAGCTGGGATAGACTTCAGCGACCCTACTGAGGATTAAGATAGATGATGGATGGATGGAAGTTTTAATGTTGTATATGTGAAAAACTTTGATGTAATGCTTAATAACTCATTAAAGGTAATTTGCATTAAACACAAATTAGATTTTTTATTGGCTGTTTGTAGGAAACAATACCGTGAAACGAGCTTCTTTTACAAACTCGTTGCCACAACTTGTTGCTTCTCTGCTGTTTGTGGATTTTATGTGGAGACGCTCATCACTGCGTTTTGTGCATATTAATAAGATGTGAAATTCCACTCCGAGATAGCAGCTAGTAGCAGGAACAACAGCTGGACGACACAAGGTTAGGCTGCAGACGTATGATCAGTGTGTCAGCAAACCCACCACCAACAACATTAACCTGTAAGAGAGTCGTGAACATACCTCAGGCACCATAAACAGGGTTGTAATAGTACATGTATGAGTCCTGAGTGTTTGGTTCACCCTGTAGTCCAAAGAATCCAAAGTCTATGTATTCACACGTCCACAAGAAAAATGTGCCCAACTACCTGAAACTCGTAACCAGGTCAGCCAAGCTTCAGGGTGCCGTGTACCACCTTCAACAAACAGACATGTCAGTCAAACATTTTCCTCCCTTCACGTTCGTTTACAACCAGAAAGGCTGTACGTAGAGTACTGCAGCCACGTTAGCACCGTAGAGCACCTGAACAGCCACAGTGACTTGTTGTCAACTCCAGTCATGTTATCTCCACTCCAGCTGTCTCTCCTCGTGTGTCTGTCACACAGTGGCTAAAGAACATATCAGCAGGGACACACACACCGAGCAGAAATGAAACGAGTGCATTTAAATTTGGTAGAAGCCATAAATTCTATATATAAAGGGAGGAGCTGTCATGCACTAACATGCATGCATGACGAGAGCAGCTACCAACACACAGAGCAGAGGAGCTCCCATTACAACAGAGGGAGCTAAGATTTAGACTCTGTAGTTGCACAATGACAATAAAACAAAGACCCACAAGTATCTGGATCACTCAGTCATGACATCAAAGCTGGACAACTAACCACCAGCATGCAAGAGTCATGAATACTATGATGTGATGACAAAGTAAATGAAAATATGAAGTCAGTCAGAGCCCTGAAAACCACAGCTTTTATTTATTTACAATGTCGTGGACGGAAACTGAAGAGAACCAGAACTGCTGAGACGTGATATCATGGACACATGAGTGGTGCTTATTAAAAGGGATTTCGCCTTCAGTCTTAATTGCCTTTGTTGCGGTGCGGGGTGCTCCCCGAATAAATTGTCTCATTTTCTAATGTTCGGTGGTGCGTATGCAGAAATGACAAGGTGCTGAGAGTCTCATTAAGTCCTGCTCAGATGCTTCATGTTTAGTGTCCATCCATCCATCCATCCATCCATCCATCCACCCCCTGCCTCCTAAACGGAGTCACAGAGGCAGGATGGTAGACGAGGAACAGTTTAATATCATTTTATATTAGAAAAAACAGAGTCTTAACCTTTATATTTGGTATACATATATATATATAAAGGTGTCTAGCAACTTGCTCTTTGATGTGAGCAGCAGTGGCTCTACTCAGAGCTTCTACCACGTCTCTAAAGCTTGATTAGTAGGCTGACATGGACCTCCCCAAAAATCTGACTGCACATCCCAGCAGACCACAGCATCTGGTCAGTATGGCAGCAGCGCGCCGTGTTCACAGCGTATTGATTTGCACAAAGGTAATGCTTCTGTGAGACTAAATGTAATCACTGCATCTGGCTTAATGCAAACGCAGGAGCTGTAATTCTGCCAATGTGGCCACGAGCTGTTTCTACCAATCCGTTTACCGACTCAATCACTGCTGATGCTTTCTCCGTGTTTTCAGAGCGAGTAGCTGCTGGTGAGCATTTATTAGCTCAAACATGAGCCGCGCTGCTTCAGCCACCGTAGTTGTCAGTAAGTTAATGGAAATCCCAAATCAGCTTGGAGAGTTTATTACACCTGCTTCCAGTAGTTTTGATTAAGACGTAGAAACACCTTTTCTGAGTCACAGATGACGAAGGGAATGTTTAACGGATCAGTTTATTTAAGCTTCTTTGTCTGTGAAACAGGACCGATAGCAGCTGACATTAAAAACAACCGTCCTGATAGAAAACAGTTCCTGAACACCTTTCTACGTTTTTCCTTCAGTGATGGTCACAGCTCTGTTTGCTAACTGCTAAAAGACATTAAGAGGTTTTGTTTCTCCTCTGTGTATTCCAGGCCTGTGTACAGTCGCCTGTAGCGCCACCTTCTGACGACACTATGCAGCCGAGTTCATTTGTTCCAAAGCAGATAATGGAAATGAGCCTAATTTAATTAGTTGTGACTTTTGTTCTTCTCGTGCCGTTTATTGAGAGTTTCTTATGTTTGTCTGCACGGCTTAGTCGACCAATAGAGTATCTACAGACGTCTCTGGTGCCAGAAGTCAGAACGGTGGTCCTGGGAAATAAAATGTTTGTGGCAGATTCTAATTTTCTTTTAGCAGTTTTCAAAAACATGGTGCTTTTTGTAAATGGAGAAAACCTGAAGAAGTTCTAAAGACTCGTGTAAATGTGAATTAAAAGGTATGAAATGGTTTATCTACGTTCCTTGTTGTTTGCTTCGACGTCTCAACGCCTTGCTGCTGTCGCTGCTCTACCCCTCAGGGCCAGGCCGACCTGCTGAAGCATGCCAGGAGTGAAGTCCAGGAGAACCTGAAGCAGATCCACTACGCTGCCCTCACCTGTAACCTGAGTAAAGGCGGCGCGGTGGGCGGTTCCTCCGGCTCCTCAGAGTCCAAGAGCAGACGCAGCCTGGAGGCCATCCCCGAGAAGGCCACCGGGGAGGACGAGCTCACCGACGAGGACAACTGAAGACCCACAGTCCTGGTGCTCCGCTGGCACCCAGACCTCGACTGTTCCTGCCTCCTGAGCTCAAACCCAAAGCTCTCCGCCTGTCCGTCTGTCCTTCACCACTCTGTGTCTTCACGCAGGCGTCATCGCTCCACACACACCAGTGTTTTCCCACATTCCACCGTGTACATTCCTGCATCCCGAGCACAGCTGTAACCTCTCAAGAGGTTCTGCCTTGTAATCATCGATAACACGCCACCACTATTCCAGGCACGAGTCGTGCCCCGAGCTCAGTTCACAGAGCGGTCTCAGCCCACGGTTCTTCCACGTCAAAACAAGGTTGGAAAACCAACCATTTGCTCCACGTCTACTGCTGCCGAGCCTCAGCGTCCCCGATCACAGACCCCTCCATCTCCCGCCCCGGTGCAGGAGTGCGTTGCCCTGCTGTCCCTCTTCTGACCCTCGTCCCACATCTCCCGGGTGAGCCAGGAGAGCCGAGCGAACTACCAGCTACGAGACTGTTGAGACGTCGACCTACTGTTGGAGACGGTGCACTTCTGCTCAGCGGACCAGGTGTCACCAAGCTGACAGAGAAAACAAGGCCTTGGATTGTTGCAGGAGATTTCTTAAAGCACAATTTTCTGGAGCTATGAATGTAACAGGACAGAGGAGGAGCGGGAACGAGACGGAAATGGAAGAAAACAAAGTCATGAAAGAGAGTACAGAGCTGTTTACAATACTGAACTAGTCCATGTTCTCGTCTGCCAAAATAGTATGCTATGTGTATATATGGAGTTTCCTGTTACCTTTTTTCTGCAGAGTGCATCATTTTATTATTGTATACTGGGAAATATAAGATTTATTTTATAAAAGATATATGTGGAGAAGTTTTATTAGTCTGTGGACGTCCGATAAAGAGGTTTGGAGAGACAGAAGGACTGATGACAGAATGTATTCAACTGTTTGTTTGGTGCAAACAACAAAGTCTCAAAATTCACAACCAGCAGCTGCATGAAGGGACCCATGACTCGCTCAGCAACAGTTTGGACACGTGTTCATGTTTTACCGTTTGGTTTGGGAACATGTACGCCTTTATTTTTGGGGCGTGGTCCTTCCATTTCAAGGCGCTACACGAGTTTTGCCAAAATCAACTTTGGACTGTTAAACAAAATGTATTTGACCAAAACGTCTGCATTCATGGTTAGTTTTAGACGTCCGCTACACATTCAAAGTGCAGGATTTTAAGATTTTAGATCCAAACTAATTCCACTGAAATCGGCTGCTGGGCAGAGCAACTGAACACATCTCACAGGATGAGATCTGGACTTTGAATGGGAGGTCATGCACAAAAACAAAGACGATGGTTTCAGTGTAATCATGCAGTTTGTGCTGTTCTGTATAAAGGTGTCTCCCTGTCCCACGGTTAGTCGCTGTTCTATCCTAAATCATTCTGAGATGTTGTCCAAGGAACCACTGTGCAGGATTACCAACGCTTCAAACGGCTCGTGGTTCCTGTCGACGAGTAGCAACCCTTTGATAACCTTTGTCAGAATTTAAACTCAGGTCTGAGCAGATTGTTGGGAAGGACTTCAGAGTCAAACGGCTTCACAACCATTCCTGGTGGCACAATGAGGAAGGACGTCTGGTTTTAGCGTGGTTTGTCCCACATGTTGCTTCAGTGATGCCCGGATTTGTTTTCCATTTATCAGTTCTGTTATTTAAAGCTGGAGTGCAGGACTTCTACCTGAACATGAATGTCACATGTTACGTTCACACCTGACCGGTTAATCCCGTCAGCAGCAGGCAGATATGTGTGTGTTTCACAGAGTTTTAAATCTGGTTTCTGTGGTGACACTCCTGCAGAGATAGCGATGCGTTTGATGTCAGTGTGAGCTGAAGAGGGAAGAACCCGTAGCGACGGAACCTTTGTCCACATGTAGGTGTTCCAGCCTTCTCTCCACATGCAAACAGACGTACGTCACCGCACAAAGACATTTAGAAAAACTCCTTCCAGGATGAAGACAGTCAGTCAGAGTGTTGGCGTGTGGACGGAGAAAACTCAGCTTGTGTTTACGGTTATCTCTGTTGTTCACACGAAGCGATCTAGTTCAGCGGTGAGTGTGGCCAGACTAGTGCAGGTGCTAACTTTGCTAACAGGATGTTTTGTTTCTATGTTTACACACGAGTGTGTAGTTACGGAAACGTCTGAATCAGTCACCACGAATGAGTCCTTCTTCCTCGTTGCTACCAGAACTGGAAATAGCTTCGATTTGCCAACTTGCCTGTCGGTGCGACACGCTCTTCCATTTTCATAAGGACAGAATGAAAACAAAAGGAGGAAAAATACCCATTTTAAATTACATGTGGACGACAGAGGAGGTTACAGGAGTAGGAGCATCGCAGAAAAGAACAGAAGCAGCTGATTAAAGTTCCTCAACGTTCAGCAGGAATATTACAGCCTGAAAAAGAAAGTGATCTGCAGTAATGTTAAGTTAAATTAGTTCTAGTTAAAACATTTCATTTCTAATAACGGAGACACTTGAACTTGTAAGTAAAAGAAATGTTTGGTCTGTATAACATCAGCACACGGTGATCTGCAGCCTGTCAGAGGAACATTAAATCCACTAAAGCAGCAAAATTATTATTAGAAAATATATAAAAATGTATAAAACATAGTTTGAAAACTTAACTGATTACCACAATTGCTGCAGATGAACCTTTTTCACTTGTTTAACTCACTAATCTTTGCAGCTCTGTTTGCTGCCTCGATGAGGGTTTGCAACCGCAGGAGTGGATCAGAAAGATGCAGCGAACAAAGTTAGCGCTGCAGGTCCAGATCAGAGCCTTCAGAGCCTGAAACGATGCTACGATGTGCTTAAAATAGGTTAAAGTGTGAGATTCCAACAACTCTGTTTACCAGCCGTCTGTCATTCACGCTCCACGAGTACCGGAGCGTTTACGTAGAAGTGTGTCCCACAGAGCGGTGTGTATCCTCCAGCCCCAGAGACCAGCACTCAGAGAACATCCTGTATCAGCTGCACACCAACTCACAGAATAAACATTCATTAGCTGCAGATGAGAGGCTCTGCCAGCAACAGTCGCAGGTTCAGCTTCCACCAGCGTTCAGCCCTGAATGCTGGATTAATTTGTCCCTGGTTTTAAAACCTGTCCACACCTCCCGCAGACCCCCGGCGAGACGTCTCTGAGTTCCAGTGCTGTGCCAGTCGACGTGTTTCTAATTGTTGTTGAGAGGATGAAAAGTGAAGCATTTCAACTGTATTTCAAGTCTCATCTCTTTACCTGTCAAGCTAAAAGAAAAAGCAACCTCTGAATAAACAATGTTGGATAGATGACGTGTCTGACGCTAATCATTGTGTCTGCTCGCCCACAAGGTACGTTACCACATACTACAGGCTATTATCAAGAACAGTGCAGCTCCACATGCACAGTGAAGTGAGCCATCAACAGGAGACAAACACCTGATGGAAGATCTGGTTGCAAAAAAAATAAACTAAAAATGCAGCATCAGATATATTGAGATGTTTTGGCAACAGAAGGTATGATGTTGACCAAAAACAGGTACTTGCTGTTTCCACAAAGCTGTGCATGAGATCCGAGTGTTATCCAAAGCAAAACGCCATTTTGGATGTTTGGTTTTTTCCAGTGTTACATGATTTAAGAAAAGCTAGGAAAAGCAGGGAGACATCACCAAAGCCGTAACATCTCACCTCGTCAAAGACATGAGTCCAATTAATACGACGACACTTGAAAAGTTCTAAACAGCACCTTGTTTTCTCAGAGCTGTCTGAGAAAAAATGCAAGGCAGCAGTTAAAACGGAGCTGTCACGGATGGAATATTAAGCAGCTACAGCAGGCTCGTGGTCCAGCTGGATGACGGAGCCCAGCATTAGTCTGACCGTCGGCTTTATTAACGAGGACTTCCATATAAAAGGTCGCTGTTTGCGTTTTTCCTGAACGATCAAACAAGTGAGAACATCTCAGTGTTGGCGGTTGAGGGCCGTGATGAGAGCTGATGCAGCACATCCATGATCTCTGTACTCAGCTACGTTTTAGTATCACAATATATATTAAGCAAAAACTAAATATCGTCCCTTTTTTTTCTCCATTATCGTGCAGCTATAAGGGGCTGCAAGGTGGAGTGGTGGTTAGCATCGTCGCCTCACAGCTAGAAGGTCGCCGGTCGGCGTCCCGGTGAGGAAACCCGGGATCTTCCTGCGTGGAGTCTCCATGTTCTCCCCGTGCAGCGTGGGTTCTCTCCGGGTTCTCCGGCTTCCTCCCACAGTCCAGAAACATGCTGAGGTTAATTGGTGATTGTAAATTGTCCGTAGGTGTGAATGTGAGTGTGCTTGGTTGTCTGTCTCTAAGTGTAGCCCTGTGATAGACTGCTTACCTGTCCAGGTGAACCTGCCTTCACCCTGAGTCAGCTGGGATAGGCTCCGCCCCCCATGACCCTCGTGAGGATTAAGGTGAAGAGATGATGGATGGATGGGTGCAGCGATAGTGGTCACAGTGTTGTATAAACTGGGGAATATTTCTGTCTGCTGCACACAGCTGGCAGCAGACAGAAGCTGGTATAAAGTACACACATGCAATCTGGTTTTTGCTTCGAGCGAGCACCATCAAGGTTCCTCAAACTGGGCTTGAATTTGGGATATGACACCTACATGCATAAATACTACAAGTCCTCTTGGACACACCCAGTGTTGTGTTTTAATCACTGGACGTCACATGAGCAGCTCCTCCACAGCTCGTCTTCAGCAGCGGTTCCATCTGTGAAATCCCATCATCAGCTCTCTCCTCCCCGGAGCCACCAGTCGATGCTCCGCCCGACCTCGACTCGTCAGGCTGCACCGTGTCACACTGACCTTCCTGCACTCGCCGCCTTTGTCGGCTGCTATGTAAAGAAATTCACATCCAAGCATCTTCCTGAACCTTTTCAGCCGGCCCTGACTGAAAGCGTAAGAGAATCCCTCTTGGGTTAAAGAAATATTTTCCTCTCCTTCCCTGTGGCTCTGACTCTTGCAGGCTTCACTAATGGTTTCTAATCCAGCGATCAAAGCCCAGTCTCCTGCTGCTCCTGTTCCGAGTCACATTAAGCCAAGTGCCTTCAAATGAAAAACGTTGCCTGAGGTTACCGTCGCGTTTAATGCAAAAATATATATGTGTGTGTGTGTGTGTGTGTAACAGCCATGTTTGCGGTGCACGACCACAACAGGATGTGATTATTTTCAAGGGCAGAGACGCAGAGTCCTGACCCTCCCCGCTGAAAGCTGGAGGAGCACATGCATCAGTATCGATTAGCTCCCCGTGTGTTGAGCCGAGCAGAGGGAGCCTGGGGAAATAAAGCATCGGCTCGCTTCAGATGGATCCGCCGCCGCCGCCGCCGCCGCCGCCGCCGCCACGCACACAAACTCACATGCACCGAGGTAACACATAGAGAGGGCTTTGTGTTTGGGGCCTCTGACTGCACATATCGGAGCGTCATTTGACTTCAATTTCAAGTCAAGTGATCCGTCTGTGGATTCAAGATGGATTTGTACTAGGGATGGACCGATACCTCTTTTTGATTTCCGATACCGATACTTCAACTTTGAGT
>NW_007577957.1:0-11442 GCF_000690725.1 Stegastes partitus
CCGTTGAGCCGTGTTGCATTTTACAACTTGGCCCAGCCTGACTTTTTTATTCATCCTGACCTGCTCTATATGCCTACAAAATTACGTAGCTCTAGGCCAAATGTGCTTTTGACAATTTAGAAGGTGGCGCTGTGGAGCAATTTTTCTATTGAGGTGTGTATTGTTCTTCCAAATTATAAAATTTTTCACCGGGTCTGATGTACATGGCAATTTTGGTGAGTTTTCGAGTATGTTTAGGGCCTCAAAAACGCGTGTCTTTGGCACGAATAATAATAATAATCCGAGCAGTTCCAATAGGGTCTTCGCACCCTTTTGGGTGCTCGGATCCTAATTAATCACACTTGATGAACAACAAGGGCTTTCTTTCTGTCCTGGTAGATAGAATACTTTCTTTGTGATGAAGCTATTAATCATCGAAAGAGGTTTTGTTGTTTTGTTTAGCGTTTTTAAACAGAAACCCTAAAATGCAGTGAAATGTGTCTCACCAAGAACCAATTTCAGTATCTTAGCCTGGTGATATTTACATGTAAATTCCTTTACAATTTTAGCTGTCATCCAAATTATCTAGCGTCAAGCACTTTTAATAAATGCAAAAGCGTGAATAGTTCCATCAATCATCGGGCTGACGTGATGGAACTCATCAATCAGAAGTATAACACATTATTTCATTATTTCCACTATACTCTCTACAGGAAATATCTGGTTTCCTTTTTAAACAATAGCTCCTCCTTGTAAAGGATTGCTGTATAATCCTGCTCTTGTGATAAATGTAATCAACTTAATCCAATATTAATCTTATTGTTGCTTTGAGCTAGTGTAAGATTTGTTTTATAAGAAATACAAGTCAAACTGATATCCACACCTTCCCTTTTTTTTCTGTATGTACTGTACTTGACTGTGTATGTGTATGGATATATATATATAATTAATCTTTCAAGTAATGTCCTTGTATTTTATTTTCAACCTTGGCGGCAAACACAGAAGCAGGCCAGATGGAGACTGGCAGGGATGGGTTTCATTTATGTATGTGAGTAAAATGAACCATTTTCCACTTTGGCCTTGGCTAAGGTCTCCAAAGATTATAAACCTTCAGAAACAGACAAAAGACGCATCACCGTATGCACTGAAATTAATTAGATATTTATTCTGGACGGCTTTCTGCTGCACTTCTGTGAGCGTGTTTTTTAATTTTTCCTGACCTCCTGGCACAGTGGAATAACAAATAGATCATTTTGCATTCACAGCTTTGCCTCCTGTCACATAACGGCCACAAATGCACATTTTAAAAAGGCGAATGACAGGTTATAACACCGTATGCAGAAACAACACAAAGGATGCACAGAAAAACAGCCTTTGTTCGGAACCACCCGCTGTCTGAATCCACAACGCGCTCGGTAAAGTACAATCTGCATTATTTGCGTTGTTAGTGTTTGTAATCCAGCAGCAAATGTTGTAACCTCGGCTGTTGTTTCGCCAGTATTGTCTGTACCTCTCTGAGCCGCATATCAAAATAATCTGAGATTTCTAGTCAACAAATTGAAAACTGAATTGAAGAAAATAAATGTCAGACGCGACGTTGGAGCATCGCACTTTTTGTTCCAGTTAACACTTTGCCTGAGGTGCACTTAGTGGAAACTCAGAAAGTCATCACCTTGAATATGCAGCCCAAGTGTAAACACAGTGGCACTTTGTACCGCGGCTGAAGCCTAAACAACACTTGTCATCCTCTATTCAGAGTAAGCAATCAGTCTGTTCTTGAATGATACAGCAGCCTTTAGAAAACGCCTCAGGTGTCACCTCTTTTCGGGATGATTTTAGCTTATATTTTGGGTCTGGCATGAATAAATAATGCAAGGCTTTTATGACAGTGACAGCGAGGAGTCAAGCCATGGTTGAGGGGAGAATGGAAAGGGTGTATGTATGTGTGTTAAAGAGAGATGCAGAGCGCGCATGTTGTGTAGGAGATATGTGTGTATGGAGTGTTTAGTGGATGCAGCTGGACTCAATGTATTATTGATGTGCTGTTAGCACACCCAGGGAGTTGCAGTCTCATCAGAGTTTGCCAGACTCTGACTGAAAAAAGAAAAAGCATACCAGGGAAAGAGAGAAAAAGCACGAAGCATATCCCTCATCCAAATCCCACCACCCCGTTCCTCTCCCCCACCCCAGATTTGAGCCATCATGTAAAGACAGAAAGCATTATCTTCATATGAGACATCTGTCTGACTGACACAGTGGAGTTATTGATTAGTTTTGACTGGATTTAATGGCGTGCATGTGGTACGGTTTCCAAATGAAGCCCCATTTGTAATGACTTTCCACATGATTACACAGTTGGCACAGATATGAGATGGTTCACCATGTTCACTAAATCTATTGTTCTGCACCCAAACTGCTACACATTACGTCGGCACACGCGAACAGTGAAAATATGATCCACAGGTCCAGGCGGTGTATCTATGAAGGGCGTATTCCGCCCCCCCAGCTTCCTCCTATGGTTTCATATAGTCAAGGAAAAGCAATGTTTGTCAATAGAATCCTACAGCAATAGTAATAAAAGGAGCAACAGCGATGACTGGAAGCCTCAGATTTTTTACATTATGTTGGTTGTAAAGCGGGCTGCAGGGTGGTGCAGTTGGTAGCACTGTTGCCTCGCAGCAAGAAGGTTGCCGGTTCGCATCCTGGTGGGGGCACCAGAATCTCTCTGCGTGGAGTCTCCATGTTCTCCCCGTGCAGCGTGGGTTCTCTCCGGGTTCTCCGGTTTCCTCCCACAAGGTCCAAAAACATGTTGAGGTTAATTGGTGATTCTTAATTGTCCGTAGGTGTGAATGTGAGTGTGCTTGGTCGTCTGTCTCTAAGTGTAGCCCTGTGATAGACTGGCGACCTGTCCAGGGTGTCCCCTGCCTTCACCCTAAGTCGGCTGGGATAGGCTCCAGCCCCCCAAGACCCTAGTGAGGATTAAGCGGTGTATAGATAATGGATGGATGGATGAATGTAAAGCAATTTAATAGAAAAACAAACTCTGTGATGTACAACAGAACAGTGTTTTAATCTAAATGCAATCTCACATGCTCACGATGTAAACGCTAAAATGCACCTGTTGAACAGACATGATGCTTGCCAATCCTATATTTACACATTAGCAGGTTAACATCTGCTAATAAGCACACAGCACAGCTACGGTTGCCTTCGTTTTGGAAGAGTTTGGTCAACCAAGTGAGAGGATGCCAGAAGATGGCCCATGTTAACCGGCTTCCTACTGAGGGGAAAGTCTGTACAGCCTTTAGCAATCTGTCCAATAGTTGTTGAGCTATTTCAGTCTGGATCAGAGTGGTGGACTGACTAATCAAAAACCCTCTGAGCGGTGCCCCTAGCGTGGCTACAAAATGCTAAATTTGGCAGTTTCTCCGTTCTGTGAGGGCAGGATCTCCTTAAGTACCCTGTTGATAACCTTGAAACAGAATTTGGGTTTTTATTGACTGATGATCAGTGCTTATAAATGGTTCACATTTTCTTCCTGGACTGCTTTTAGAGCATGACCATATGTCATTTTTTTTAAAGATAATAACCCTTTTGAAATGTACGCGCACGCATGTGGTTGTGAGAGAGTGTGTACGCACACAGGCAAAAAACAAACTGACTTTGTGTGTGTGTGTGTGTGTGTGAAGCTTCAAGGTGTCTCAGCACAGCAGGAGAAATACGTTCAATGCGGGGGCACCTTCAGAGGGTTGACGCGAAAGGCAAATCTCAGCCTCCTGCCAGGCCCAACCTAAGTAAACTGAGAAGATGTAAAGAGTTTAGAGGGTGGGATTCAGTCCCGGGAATCCACCCTGAACCCATATTAAAGACTGACGACGCCAGACTGCGCTGGCCTTGAAGATCAAATAGAGCAAAGATGCAAGCTGTGAACCAAGAAGGTTTTGCAATGCCAGTGTTTAATTATTGACATTTCAAGCGTTGCAAGTCAGTTTTGTCAACTCAGCAAGAGAAAATACACTTACATTTTGCTTTAACCCAATTAGTTTCATCAGACCAAGGCTTGGCTACACTGCAGCAGTGATGACCCAGCAGTAAACAAAGTACAGCTCCACTTTTTGCTGGATGAAAGAAACCGACATTAGTTTTTATATTTACTTCAAAAGTACAAATAAACAAATAGAGAAGTTTTACTGAGGGAAAAGTGGAATGCATCATATTGTATTTACAAAACATTGACAGGCACAGAAGGACAGTTTCCATGCACTGTAAAATTCTGTCAAAACAATATTTTATTTTATTTTTTTAACAAAAAACCAACAAATGGGTGAAATACATTTAAAAACTGATACTGTAAAAAAAAAAAAAAGGTGTGCCAGAAAAATGACATTAAAAACTTTATGTGGAATGCATTCAAAAACTCTAAGAATTGTAGAAATAACAGCAAATATCTGTAAAATAATGAGACTTTTTAATTTATTTGTTTGCTGGTTAATATACACAGAGTCTAATTGCATTATCACACACTGTAAAAGAATAAATTAGAATTTAAAAATCCAGATTTATGACACGGGGATGTTATATTTTCCAAGTTAATTAGAATGTTCTTCTGTGATTTGACTAGTTATTAATTTAACACAGAAAATCAGTTAAATGACAGTAAACTGTTCAGAAAAATGGGGTTAAAACTGTTGAAAGATGTGGGTTTTTTTTTACAGTGTATTTAAAGAGCCTGCATTATTAAAAAACACGAGCGCTTATGAAACATCAAGCCCCTAACATGTACTTTCAAAAGCCTTTTACCCTCTAATATGCTCTATTGAGGCAGTCAGAGCACTTAGGACATTTCAGCTCTCATCAAAGAACGTCCTAATATTAATGATTGAAACAGCAGCATCAGAGGGGTTTGGACACCAAAGATACAATATCTTTGCCTCAGTTCTTTTGAATGACAGCTGACAAGGATTTCCTCACAGTCAGGGGTCTAAGAAGCCCACATCCCTGAGCGCCATAATCCTAATATAATACTCTGAGTGCTGCAAATGCCTGTTGCACTCTAAAGCAAATCACATTAAGGTGCAAGAGGTTTCAGACATGTGCCTTCATCCCACCAAGCAGGCGCAGTATGTGGCCAGCTCATGTGTCATTTCCTATAGACCGCACTCTGACTGACACCCGGGGAGCTGGTAGTCCGCGCCGCTGCTTTCCCAGCGGAGAATGATGGGGAATGGAACTGCGGCGCAACACTCCGGTTCTCCTGCCGCGAATGCTGTCGAAGCAACGGAGGAGACAGGAAATGCGTTGCTTTAAAACGTTTGAATCCCACGGCTAATAGGGGGGGGACTACAAGAGAAGGTCAAGCAGCAGAACAAGTGTAATGTGCTCCGATGATAAATGTTGAGCTTCAGTTTCTGGAGGCTGCCTCGCCGTGAGTCTCAGACCTTGTTTCCATGCAACCGTTAGCTCGTAAAAGTTGAACCGCTGAGCAAAAATGTTTACTTTGACCATTTCAAAAACCCGATATTGCCAATATGTTGTCATGTATAATGTATTGGTGGTAAACCCCAGAAAATAGTTCACATTTCAGGAAATCCCCACATAAAGAGTTTGGCTTTGGTGCCGTGAGGGTGCGTGTGTGCAACTGGAAGCTGGACGAACAATGCTGCTCGTTTGTCTGCTAATGCTTGAAGAAGAAAAAAAACATCCATAACTCAGTGAATCATTTGAAAAGTTGAATCTTTATGAGTTTATTAAGTGTACAGTATTAGAATATACAACAGAATACAGCCTTGTGCAAAATCACTGATGTAAAATTGCATTAAATCTCCACAAGTGCATTACTTTTAAGCTGACAAGGAGATTACTTCCTTTTCATGAACAATTAGCTAATACTTCACATTTAAAATACGCCCCATAAGGTAGAAGCTGAACGCCACAAAATTAAACACGCCTCTGGTTTCTGATCGACTTCATTATAAAAGTGACCTGTGAGCACGAGAACTTTCTCAGCTTTGGACCTATGGGTTGTGTTTATCTCTGTCCTGAACTCACTAACAGAATGGGTGGACACAAATGCTTGACTCAGTAGGTTCAGGCAAAAGACAGGTTTAATGGCAGTCAGGGTTCGGTACACAGGAAATCAGTCCAACAGGCAGAAGTATCCAAGAATCGGCGGGCAGAGGCAAGGTCCAAAAAGCAGAAACAAGGTCGAGATCAAACAGACTTAACTTGAATAACGCTGGTACGAAGACTGTGAAGTACAACGAACTGGCAACGAGACAGTGAGACACACGGGGTAAAATACACGAGGTAATGAGGGTAAATGGGAAACAGGTGAGACAAGACAGGTACAGGAAGTAAAACTAGAACAGAACACCCAGTGAAATGATTTCAAAATAAAACAGGAAAGACGAGACATAATGTGCAGACATGAACAGAAACTTGACAGACATGACAATCTCAGCATCATGGCTCCACATGAAAAAGAAACGATGGAGGAATTTTTAAAAAAGAAAATCACATAACTTCAACCTCTATACGTGGCATCCTAGAAGAAAACTCTTGGCACTCGTCTGCCACACCAGACGTCGAATGCAGCTTTGTGCTTCTGCCCGCTATCAGTGCAAGAAACAACAACCTCCAAGCAGCAACCTGCATCCCAAAAAAATCTCAAGTATGGCCAAGAATTTGGATCATGCATTAAGGCAGGGGTGTCGAATGCTGGTCCTCGACGGCCACAATCCTGCATGTTTTAGATGTTTCCTTCTTCCAACACACCTGATTCAAATGATCAGGATCGTTATCAGGCTTCTGCAGAGCTTGATGATGAGCTGATCATTTGAATCAGGTGTGTTGGAAGAGGGAAACATCTAAAACATGCAGGATGTTTTTTTTATATTCCATTTTAAACACCATGCTTGTTTCATTGCATGCAAATGTTCCATCTCAACAATTTCCTACTTTGACGGAACACCATCCTTCCCTTAGCTCCACCCACAATGACTGTGATTGGTTTAAAATAATACAAATGAGGCAGAGGGGGTTCTTTTTCCCCCTATGGCGGCATGACAGGACTATTATGTTCTACAGAATGGACAGGCAAAGTGAGAGTACTTCGGCACTAAAATGCAAGATTAAGCTTTGCTAAAGAATATGCAAAGAAGACTGATGAATATTGGACGCACATTCTTTGTTCAGAAGAGACCGAGATACATTTTTTTTTTTTAGACTCAGATGGGGTCATGTATAGCATGAATGTGTCCAGGACTACCACAGTGAATGCATAGTCCTGACAATGAAGCAGGAATGTGATTATATGTGGCCTGATGATGTTAATAGTTCTACTGAATCCTATGGAACACCTTTTAGGTGGTCTTTGTATCCAAGATTGAGTCTGTCATTTAAAAAAAAGCTGGACATTCAAAGTACAGAAAAAAGATTTTAATCTCAGTACTGACTTCTGTGGAGTCCCTATGGTGGGGCCTGTATTTTTCTCGAGACCAAAGACACATTTTCACTCATAATTAGAGAATACATGTCTAGTCCTTTCTATGATGTTGTATAAAACAAAAATCAAAGACAATATCATCAAGCGGACAGACCCTTATCGTGACCTTTGCAGCTGTTTGCTGCGGCAAGATCAAATAACAAGAAGAAAATTAGCCATTAGAAACAGTTCATGGAAACAGTCATTTTCTACGTCATGATTTCTATCCCGCTACAAGAAAAAAAGGCTCACAAATAGTCTTTTTGCTGCTACATGGCTTCTTTGGAGAGAACTTCTCTTGAAAGTTTGATGTGTCCTGTTTTTTTGTTTGTTTTTTTTTTTGCTCTTAAATCAAAAATCTTGTTGGAGAAAAGTCTGGCTTTGTTCTCGTGAGAACGCCGCGGCTACCGTGAATTATTTAAATAATTATTAGTTGAAGCCACTTTTGAAAAAAAAACATATGATCAGAAACACGGTGTGCTGTCTAGTTGGTTGGTGAGCAATGCTGCAGCAGCACAGAATAGCCTCACTGACTTCCTGATACAGCGTACTGGGTTCAGCGTGTTTCATTTGACGGCTGAAGATGACGGAGGACTGAAAAAGTTCTGTCACTGTCCATTGATGATATCTTAAAAAGGTATGTCACACATTTATGGTTTTTATTTTTTGTTTAATTATAGTGAATGCTGCTGTAGAGAAACAGGGGATGGGGGCAGAGAAATAGGAAATGCCATGCAGCACCCATGGGCTGGAATAGAACCAGGCTGCTGTGGAAAAGGCTGGTAGGGAAATTAAAAATGTAGAATTTATGTAGTTTGTAGACTTCATTCAGACCTTTTTTTTTTTTTTTTTCAATGTTGGGAACACCTGTGGTCACTTAGAAAAATACCTGTTTTTATTTTTATTTTTGCAAAAGAAAAAAAAAGATTTTACTTTTCTTTTTTTTTTGTCATTTCTGTCATTCTTTTTTTTTTTTTTAAGATTTATTTTTGGGCTTTTCCGCCTTTAATGATAGTTGAAAGTGAAAGATAGACAGAGAAACGTGGGGAGGAGATTGGGGGAATGACATGCAGCAAATGAGCCGCTGGCTGGAATCAAACCGCGACTATAGCCCCTGTACATGGGTCGCCCGCCCTACCCGCTATCCAGGCGCCCATTTCTGTCATTCTTAGTGTGTGATGCTCAAAATCTGTCCAAAATGCCCCCCAAAAAACCTGTAGAGATATTCTCAAAATGCAAAAACCAGTATAAAGGTCTTTAAAATTGTCAAAAATGACTCAAAATCTGGTCAGTATTACTCAAAATTTGGCCAAAATGATTCGAAACTGCTTCACAATAACTTGAAACTAGTTTATTTCTCAAAAAAAGAGATTCACTTTGGCTTATTGTTCAGATTTTCTAACATTCTTTTGTGTCTTTTGTGCTGACTGATCTGCGCTAAACCATGTGCTCGGTGTCAAAAGTAACCGTTCCTCTTTGAATCCCTGCCCTCTGTTCGAACCTTGACTTAAACGTGCGTAGACCTGATCTGGCACCAGCATGTCTTTGTATCACGAGTTCTTGCAAATGTACCGATTCCCTTAAAGTTTAGATTGCAAGAAAAAAAAATAAACATTTGATTCTATTATTATGTTTGCTGTTACAGTCCATTGCTACTGTTCATTACCACAAACCAGCCTCCAAAACTTTAATCACAGAATTTGTGGGCTTAAGCTCAGTCGTGACCGTTCGCTGTGTTTTTTTGTTTATTTGTACTGGCATGTTGCCTTTTGTTGGAGAGTCTCAGTAGAACCAGACGTGGGGAAAGAGTGGAGGGAAATGACAACCAGACCAGCCAGGAATCAAACTAAATGACTCATACGCGTCCATGTGGTGTATGCCCTAACCGCTTGGCTATCGGGTCACCCCCCCCACCCCCAGTCGGTTTTATTTATTAACTGTGCCTTTGTCTATTTTGCAGGGTGGGAAAAAAAAAAAAAGAAAGAAATGTCCAAGAACCTTTCAAACTATCAGACCTTAGTGACCCCATTCCATGCCAAACTGTTTATTCTGCATCTGCATCAGCTTAACCTTGTCAGTCTCCAGACTTGTTTCCAACTCTGCTTATTCCATACATTACTAGCAGCATGCAGATGGAGAATGTTCAGCAAACTCAGTCAGGCATAACTAATCACTCTTGCAGATTGGTTCCTGATTCTGACAGGTAGCTCTGGTGGCTTTGAGCGCATGATTATGTGCATAAATATCAGGGTGGCCACAGGTTGCCACTGTCCTCGCCGGTTCTACAAAAACAAGACTCCGAGGCAAGGTCACGACATTAACCCTCCACCGTCTGGACATGTGTTTTTAAGTTTCCGAAAAAAAAGTATTCTGAAATCACACTTTTACCCCGGGGGAAAAATGTGATTTCAGGATATTTCCCTGCCTCCGTCATCGACACAGAGCGCCATTGTTTTATGGCTTCTCTCGGTTCTGCGGGGCATTTTACGATGACTACCAGAGCCATATATATGTAACACAGTCATTCAGTTTTATCTATAGCACCATCATCCAGCACTAACTCCTAATTCTTAGTTGTCCAGAGTGGAAAAGGAGGATATTTCAAGCTAAAAGCATTTCATATTTTTTCTTTGAAGAATTGATTTGATTAGCTGTTCATCCAAACTGTTTCTCCAGAGATCTGTACATGAACACTCCAAAGCCAAACACAGATAGAGTAGAATTGTTGTCATAGATGTCTTTCGATGCTGGATACAGACAGGGCTGTCTCATCCCAGACAGAAAGCTATTCCGAGGGGAGACATTAGTCTGCAACTCCGTTTTTCACTGCACAGTGGCTCCTCTTACTATGGCTCCAGCCTGACAATTCAATCCACTGTTCGTTTTCACTCCCAGCAGCGAAACCACATCTGAATGCGCGGAGCGGTCCGAGCAGCCCCCGACTGTAAATGAGGCCCAGACATTGTTGTACATCACATAAAGACCGACGGGAGGAAGCTCACAGTTTTCAGTTATTAAAATGCATGAGGAATTTTTGGAGGTTTTTTTATATGTGGATGTACTCAGAAAGCATCTCAGTCTGCCAAAAGAGGAACGGTGTCTTTACCTCCTGTTACGTGGCGAGTCAAATTGACCCATTCCAATTTCCTTCACTGAGAAAATGTGTTTCCCTTTCAGCATTGCACCTTCTTTGCTTCCCCCCCAGTGTAATGAACTTTTGAAGAATGAATAAATGTTTACTTGAACAAAGGCAGAGTCCCCCAGTGTCTTAATATCACCGAGATAATGTTTGAATCAATTTGACCCAGCTGTAGATCTATCTGCTGGAAAACATTTTCGTGCAATATGACCACATCCTTTCATTTCCTGATTTCTACTTTCTTCTCTCTTTTACCGAACTTCAATACATTATCCAGCAACAACCAATTTTCAGATGCAGATGCATACAGGAGCTGTGATGTGGGGGGTCCGAGAATGCACGAAAAATGGAAGATATCGTCGGTCAGTTGGATAGTAAATAAGCTGTCTGGGATATTTACATGGAACTGTCAGATTTTCTCCATGTTGTCCACCCGTGATCGCAGCCGAACTGATCATTTTCTACAGTTTGAAGCTTGGCTGCCTTATATAATTACTAACGAGCTGTAAATTACTCAACCATGGTGTGTCAAGATCTGAGTTCAAAAATTGGACTTGTCATCACCCTAACGCTCCTGTGATACCTCCTCAGATACACGCTTTACCCCCTCAGCTGGACCTGCACTACATATATGATCTCAATGAATGTTTCATTGTGGCACCAAACTGTACACCTCCTATGCAGTTTTTTCTTATCAATCGCTTTTGTAAATGTGTCAGGACACACTGTAAGGACTAGAGGTAGCCACTGGCTCAATGCACATGTCAGTAGTTTGTATTGTGAAAAGGGAAGCGAAAGAACCAAACAAACCATCAACCTACTGTGGTAGATCTAACGCCAT
>NW_007577957.1:12362-14530 GCF_000690725.1 Stegastes partitus
CTTTCTTGGGGTCCAAAGACCTTCTACGTATGAAAGTCCTGAATAGGGTTAATGCACTTGAATGCTTCTTATTGTCAACAGAAAAAGTCTTGCTTTTTGTCAGCTTTGAGAACAAAGCCATGTTGTTTGGAGAAAAAAAAATGCAATTATGCAAATATTAAAATTTTACTGGACCAAATAAGTGAAATAATGCCTCCGGAAAGACTCATTCGGTGTGTTTGCGATGCTCAGGCAGCACACATCATTTTACAGCATTCCCTATTGTAATGTGCGTGTAAGGAGTTGTGTTAGGCTAGTGTGTCTAATTATACAACAGTGCTGAGCGTGGCCACGGTTTAGTCAGAGGCCAGCCTATGGGGGGAGTTTGTCAGTGCATGCGGTGTAGAGAGATAGAATTACTCATCGGGTTACATCCTGGGGAGTAAAAGTAGTCGGTGCAGGGCCTCACAAGTGGTGTATTAGCAGCCTCTGTGTGTGTGTGTGTGTCATTTGTGTGTGTGTGTTTATAGGGAATCTATAAAAGCAAAGCATGGCACTCTGGCGAAACCTGATTAGGTTTGAGTTGAGCTCTGAAATCAAAATTAATTTGGGAGATGCTCTGGCTCTCTACCATTACCTGAGGCACAGTCATTAAGTTAAGAAATAGCTGCTCAGCCCCACAACATGCACAGTTAATCTACGCCGGGCCCGTACAGGCTCTCTATTGGACACGAGCCGATGCGAGATTCCCCCGTACGTGAAGTTATTATGTGTCCCGAGGAGCATTCCTCACCGCCTCTGCATGCCGCTTGCATGTTGCATAGCTGAACAGTTACATTACTCAGGCCCTAATGTCCAAACAAGAGAATTCATTTTCCCTCTCCTTTAAGCAATCGATAATTTGCTCGATTGCAGTCAGAGGTTATATGTTTTAAAAAATAGTCATTAGGGACGCTGACTTGTTTATGTTGTTCCCCACAGGAGGCGGCTTTCAGAGAGATGCGCTCCTTTGTACCTGAACGTGAGCTCCGGAGGGACTCGTGCTTTCAGTAATTCTCTCTTATCTTCTTTTACCCTTTGTGATGGCATGTAGGGTGACATTTTCATTCGCTAAACTTACCTCAGCTGAAGAGTTCTCCAACAGGACAAAAAAAAAAAAAGAAAAAAAAAAAAAGGATTTGTGATAACTATGAAAAAGGTGACATTGCATTATTTATTAGGTCTTGTCACGTTGGTGAGCGACTCCATTTAATGATACGTCTCAGTCATAGTTCACTAATAGAGAACTGAACCTCTCTCAGCAACCTCCGGCTTCTGCTTGGCCAAGGACACTCTGCCTTTGGAATGGGCTGTCTGGGAAAAAGAGCAGCTTGTGTTCATATTGAAATAGAAATCAAATAGTTTCTTTATTAAAATATGGTTTATTCATGAGACATTCTTTGTTTATTTTTAGGCTTAGTTTTTTTTTTTTTTTTAAAGTTGTGTCCATGCTTTAATATTAAGCGGAATAAGAGAGCCTTATAAATGTTTAATTGTCCACACTTTCACGTCACCTTTTTCAACTTAGCTAAGTTCTACAAAGTGCTTTATAAAGTGTTTCGGTTTGTAGAAAGTTGGGTTTCAGTATCTTGCCCAAGGACGCTGCGGCACAGCCTGCTCAATCAGCAGAGCCAAGGCCACACCTTTTATCCATAAATTCATATTTTCACAATCGACTTTGGGGTGTAAATCTTGGAATGGATGGATGAGAGATGTCCTGTGTGTGAAACAAGGGGACATCCTGCCAATTGAAGGAATCGTTTCTAGTATTTTTTTTTAAACATAGATGAAAAAAAAGGCTTCACAGTGAGCCACATTATCATCGGCCTGTTTCATGACCAAGTAATGTCCATTCAGTAATATGTGACGCAATCAATCTGCTGGAAGACATTTCAGCTGTGAACTCATTTCATTCAGAAATTAAAGGTCATTATCATTCAGTGTAGAACTAATTGTTTCATATGGAAATACATTTAAATTTCTATTTAAATAATAATAATAATAAAAATAGCCCCACAAAGCAGCAGAAGGGTTAACAGATACATTGAAAGCAAATGCACTACCCTGCCAGAAGCAATAATCTACCTCGTAATTAATATTTCAAGCTGACACATCTTTAGAAGGTAAATTCAGTGAGAAAAGCAAGAGAC
>NW_007577957.1:15685-19664 GCF_000690725.1 Stegastes partitus
CTTTTCTAAAATACTACTTAGTAGTTCCAAAACTACATAAATATCTACATTACCAAAAACCACTGAAGTGTTTGGGAGTTGTTGTTTTTTTCTGTTGCATTTTTACACGGATGAGACAAATTGTGATCAAGAAGAAGAACTTCAAATTATCATTTTAAAAAAATCTAATAATCAAATCTAATAATAATTAAATGAGGAAAGGAAAAATTGTGCTATTCTAAGTTGATGAAATAATCGAGTTTCATTCATAAATACTACCCATAACACTATATTTTGGGATATCATGCAGAGAAAATAACTATTTTTCTTTTAAAGCTTAAAAAAAAAAAATCAATTTACTTATTGTATTGTCATGCAGTGCAATTACAGGTTGAATAAATTTAGTTTCTGCAAATAAATTAAACCGCCAAGATATTTCCAGTTTAAATTAATAACCTTCATCTACTTTGCTGTTCATTTTAAAGAAACAATAATTACCAAAGAACATTTTCCAGAACAGTTTATCCAGTAAGCTCAAACCTGTCTAACTGCTGTACACTGCTTCTTTTTTCTTCTGCAACACCGGAGGGGGGGGAAAGAAAACATCAGCGCTCCGGCAATTCAAGGTGCCTCCACTCATCACAGGATTCTCCATAAAGAACGTGTCAAACTTCAGTGACTTCGATGACTTTTATGTCAGGAGTGATAACAAGATCTCTTACTTTTGCCCTGAACGGAGCTGTTTGTTTTTAACGGGTTCGGAACGCTTCAAAGAAATCGCAGAAAGACTCTTTAACATCCTCATTACGTTGATCTCTCCCGGCAGAGGGGAAAGACAGAGCGAGGAATAAATGGAGTAAGTTAAATGAAGAACAGTAGAAGTGTGTGTGTGTGGGGTTGGGAGGGCGGAGTGAAAGCTGAGTGAGACGGAGTGAGATGGTGAGACTATGAAAAGTTGTGGAACAGCGAATTTGCAGTTAGCTAATGAGCACACCAAGGGGCACATTAGTTATTTATTTCCTGAGCTTGTTTCGTTAAGAGAAGGGCACAGCAATTAGCTTTGAGGAGATGACATCCCTAAGCGCCCATGTGCTTGGCTGCGAGGCAACAAGAGCCCTGTCTGAAATGCAAAAAAAACCTGTAAGGCCTGGCGAGAGGGTTAGGGGGGGAGGGAAGGGAAATCGCGTCACGCCTGTGACCCAGCGTGACATCTCCAAAGCAGCACGGCCAGCTGGAGCTACATTATGTGGAAGGGAGAGGAGGAGATAGCGGGCCGGCTTGAAATCCACCGTACCTCAAAAAGAGAAAGGTTATGTGGACTGATGGCTGAGAGGTATAGCTCTGCATATGAAACAGGGTGTAATGGTGTTTTTTTTTTTCCCCTCCACCCTTTGACAGTTCTCTCTTTTGCCTTGCCTAAGAATCTTTAAATGAATCTCACCGTACAGAAGAAATGCGATCACACTTTCTATTAGCCTGTGTCAACTGTTTTTTTATTTCATTTTATTGGGATTGAAAAGCCAACACAGGCTTTTAGAGTGTAATCTCAGGGAAAATATGAATATTGAGATCAATAATATGTCATTAAAGAAAAAAAGATGAGGACTAAAAAGTGCTTGAGATGCAGCACGTGTACGGTGAAGCCCTGAGACGCCACGGCTGAACCCAACACAGATAATTTCCCTTGGTGCGTGTTCTTTAAGTCAGTCCTGTAAATCTTGCGAATTAATTAATTCTAATTAGGCTAATTCATCAATCCTCATCAAGCATTGGTGGTAGAATTCTTGGCCTGGGTTCGATTCAATGGTCAATGCACACAAAATGTTTGGTGGCTCAGTGGGTAAGCTTTTGGTTGAGGACGAAATAAGTCACCCTCGTGCAAAAAAAATCCCATCTTTTAATCTAGCAGGGGGCGACAGTTTCTGAAAGAATCACATCCAGCCGACCCGCTCGTTCACAAAGTATGTGCCGACATTAAAAGCAGGATCAAAGTGAAACACCTCGAGTCTGCCATGGCAGAAATTTCTATCTGTGCACCTTCATTAAACGAGGCGATGTGCTCCAAACAAGAGAGGACGGCGTCTCGTCTGAAATGTCAGCCTTCTAAGATATTAATTGGAAGTGAGGGCCTCCAATCAAGGGAACAAAATGGTGTGTCCATAGAGGTGAGTGGTAATGAGCTGTGCTTTGTATGTGGGGGAAGTTTGGCTGATTGAAATCACACTGCAGTGACTGACCAGACTGTCAACATAGTAATTTAGTCCATAATTAGTGCTGCATCCTCCTAGTTTTCTCCACCCTGTGATTTCAAGATATCAAGGTTAAAATAGTCGCGGCGCGTTAATATTACCTCCATCCCTCCGAGTTCAGCGCGGGTGCAATCGGGGAAAAAATAAAAATTGTATAACATATTCTGTTGGGGGACAATAAAGTCAAGTCGTGCTGCAATGATTGCTAAATATTTTAACATTTTTAGAGCAGCTAGTAAGTGGGCACTTTCGGAGAATATTCTAAAAAAAAATAATAATTGCTGTGTCACTTCTGTAGAGCATTGTTCTAATGCTAATTCGTGGAGCGTTTTACCATTAAAATCCGATCGGTGGAAAAGTTCAGAGTAGTCGAAAAATCACTACAGAGCTATAAGTGGCAAATACCTGTAAATGGGCGAACCTTTAGTTAGTGGCGCTTTGGTTTTTAAATGTATCAGAATATTGTGGCGATTGGAAAAAGGAAACCAGGTTGTCTTTAACAAATTGAACTCCTGCTGTTTCAGGTTTGCATTCTGTTGTCGTTTCCCCCCATTCTTCTGATATAAATATACGATCTATAAATAAGTCTTGTAAATGTCAGTGCTTTGGTTTGATATAATTCTTTCTGCTTTGATAATATTGCACAGACTACTATTGTATTATATGACGAATGGGCAGAAAAACACATCTCAAATAGACCGAATCCTTCCCTCGGTGTAACAATCTGATGTTTTGTTCCCAAACACACAGCTTGTAGTTCAGCCAGGAGGCAGCGGTTTGCATGTACGCTCAAATGTAATTGCCTGAAACAATTACTCAGACAAGAAAAGGTAAATTAATCTTTAAAGGTACAAACTTCTTGCGATCGCAGCAGTTCTTTTACGGATGCTTATTTCAAATGACCTTCTGTTCGTACAAAGCTGAGACGAGACGAGTTAGATAAAGATGCTGTTCCCACATTCCTGCCCGAGGACTCCGCAATACCCCTTAATGCCCCGCTTTATGAAGCAGTATCCTTACGGAGGCATAACCCCCTGGAAGGAGGATCTTTGGGCTTGTCTTATTAAAGAATGGTGACTGAACGCTCTTGCAGAAAAGCAGAGCAATTAAGTTTGCTTCATGTTTGCTATGTGATGCACAATTTATGCAAGGTTGGAAAAAAAAAAAAGCACAAGCAAAATGTTACAGTATGGAATAGAGAGAGTTTCAGCCTCCCACTCAACCTAACAACTTCAGGACAGAGTGCAACAACACCCGTGTGAGAAGAGAGAGAAATGTACTCACCGACTCTTTTGATCATTAATTGGCTGCTATGTAAACAGGGACATTTACTTAAGGACAGAATGTGTGCGAGCAGCGTGCCTCAAACCGCGAGTTTCTGAGTGCAGCTTATGTTTAAATAGTTGAACAAGATGTACGCTAAGTAAGTTAATCATCAGATTTTTCATTGTACGCGCCGTAAACAAACACCAAACACGTCTTTACGGTTTAAACTTTTCATTTGTGACTCGGGGTTGAAGTAAAATAATATCAGCTCTCCATCATTAGTCTCCACAGTCTCTTATGACTGCATGGTTATTAGTCTTTTTTTCCCTCTTCAGCCTAAAACCAATGCAGACATTTCACCACCATCTGTTACTGCCTGGTCCAAAGCGTCACAGTCAGCCAGCTTGGTGGAGGCACGGCCTAAAAAGTCTAGTGCTGAAATAAAACGCTAACATTTTATCCGATGCTTTTTTCCCTTCCGTCGG
>NW_007577957.1:20868-29524 GCF_000690725.1 Stegastes partitus
CATATTCTGTCACTCACCATGTGTCTATATGTGTGGCATTTAGTGCAATTTGCATTTATGTGCGCAAAACCTGCATCAGATGAAAATGCTTGCTTTGTGGTACGCCGGGGAAACAAAAGAATTAAACCAAATTGTTGTGGTTTATCAGTTTCTTGTGTCTCTATGCCTCTGTGAGTTCTATCTTATTTAGAGAGATCCGTGTCTTTTGAAACACTCTGTAATTAGCACAATAACTCAGTAATAAGAAGCGACACGCAGCACAAAACTTAAGCATTTGCATCCCTGCAAACAAATGTCCCAGTCTTTCCCAACAATAAGCAAGAAGGGTATAATTTATGTTAGTTACTTCATCATGTCGCAATTTGAGAGCTACAGAGGTTAATTTTAAGAAGAACACACACCACAAGCTTCTTAGTCTTGGTAATTACAGCAGCAGCCCTCTGGCCCCGGTTAGAGATGACGGACAAAAGGAGGAATACTGAGGATGGGAAGCGAGCCTTCCACACGTGGGTAGATAACTGTAAAATATGCTTTATTGCGATAGCTGGTTGGCCTCTGATCTCTTTTTCTTCAAAGGCCACAAATTCATGTGTCATGTATAGTCTTTTTTAATGTGTGCCTCTTGCTGAAGCGGAGTTATTCCTTGTTTAAGCAAGCTGATTCAGCCTTCACGTCATCGACACGAGACGAGAACAGGAGGGCACAAATAGAGGGAAAGATAAAGTTAGGATGAGGAAGCTGAGGGTACGTCGCGGTACAATGAATCCCGATCAAAGATGAAAGGAGTAAGAAAATATTGGGTTTAAGGGTCGAGCTGACGTGTTAAACAGGAATTTTATTACCTTGAGCACGTCGTAGTTGGTGAGCACACATTAAAATAACAGCAAAAGAACGCCCTGCGTGTGTTTGCTCAGCGCCGCTATGTGTTTGTGTACATGGGGGCGCATATGAGGGAGGCGCTTAAGAGGCTCAATAAAGGTAATCCTGTAATGTTTTTCTGTTTGTCTGCTTAATGTCTGCCAGGTAAGAGTTTTGTCTTTGCAACAAGGTTAAATCAGGTGAGAATTTCTTCTTCAACATGGTTATTTCTCCAACAACACACGATGCTGCTGGAAAATCCACCGACTGATTGCGGTTGTTTATTGTTACGTAGGAATGCCGTCTCTCATTGGACCAGGAATCGCACCATATGCCTGAAGGGGTTGATTACAAGAGCACTTAGTCATCAAGCATACAGTACGCACACAGCTCTTGATGCCATTAACCTCTAGATGTGAGGAAGGCAGCTAATTCATATTCTGCAGGGATTTCAGATGCACTTTATTATTTTTGTGTTGGGGGGGAGAAAATGAATAGAATAATTGGATTCAGTATTACTGGCTAAAATTAAGTCAGATTGTTTTGATGCTCAACCCATTCTTTGTGATAAGTCGCTCACTTGTGTCCTTTGCTTGAAATACTTGGATAGAAATTCCTTTTTTTTCTCTCCCCTCAAACAAAATTGTCCTCAAACCATCCTCTTATCACAAAACACAGCTTATCATCCTCTATGCGAATCAATTACGCACAAAGACTTTGGCAAATTTACACAGCAGGGCATTAGCCTTGATGAGGAAGCCACATATCCAAACTATTTACCTCTGTGCTGTTTACTCTTTGCGCTTACAGTACACTATTTTTTTTTTTCCCCCCTCCTCCGAGTCTTTATTACCAGAGCGTTCCAAAAGGCATTTCCCAGACTGTATACATTTTCATTAAAATATTCCTTCCCCTTCTCAAAATGCATGAATGTCTTTAATTTAAGTGAAGAGGCAGTGAACCGCTGCAAAGCTGCAACAACCCCCCCACCTCCCCCTGCCTCCCTTCCATCTTCACACACTCTTTATCCACAAGGGACAGAGCGAAAAGAGGAAGAGATTTGGGTGTTTCAAGGCCCGACCTCACCCAGTCTAAAAAAAAAAAAAAAAAAGCTAACAAACTCTTGCTATGGAGCATGAAGGAGGAAGGAGTGCTTACATTTGTATAAATTAGTATGCAGCATAAAAGGCAAGGTCGAAAAATGTTGGCTTTCACATTGGATGAATTCGAAATTCAAGGGTGAGGAAACAGTTGTAGTATATGCGAATTTTTCTGTGGCTTTACTATCAGAACGCGTCCCATCTTATTCCTTAAAAAAAAAAACTTCCACCTGCCAAATACTTGTCAAATTATTACCATTCTCTTCCTTTTGATGTCATGAACTCACAGTGAAACAGTGAAAGCGGAAAGGTACAAAGTGTCTCAGACGTAGCTAACGCATAATTTGCTCAGCGTCTGCCGGTTTGCGTGAGACGGGAAGCGATACCAACCCATTAATCATCAGTACGGCATTCTCTTCTGCGATCGGCTCAGCCGAGAGGAACTGAGACCATCTCCACGGACCCTTCAATCAGCCACCTTTTGAATTAAAATCTGCGAGTACACGTTCAACGGACGTAAACTCAAGGGGTCGGGTCACAAACGCAGTCAACGGCAGCAACGTGTACAATATTAAAATACCCCTGAGGTGATAAACAATGCAACAGTGGTTCCGGATCTCTTCAGAACAGATGTTTTTCATGGCGTTTGGCAATAATGAATTGTCAGAAGAACATCCAGCAAATGAAAAATGGATAAAGCCAATAAAAATGGCCTGTGGATTAGTTTGGCATCAGAATAAAGACTATATAGAGAATATCTGTGTTAAAGGGACATATTTATGGTACTGGCAGTTATTAACAGGACACCGCCTTGAGGGATTTGGATGATGCGGTACAATATGCTGTGAGGAAATCATCTTCTTAAAGCAATAGTTTGCCAGAGCATTTCCTGGATTTTTGCTGGTAACTGATTAAAAAAAAGACACGGTGCATGGCAATGTCTTTTTCAACACTATAAACAAGATGTTAATTAGTGCACTTTAGAGGTGCTTTTTGGACCCGGCCAGGTTAGCTGTTTTCCTGTTTGGGCTCTTTGTGCTATGCTCAGATAACAAGCTGCTGGCTTTATATTCACCATATGGACACGAGAATGGTATTAATCTTCTTATCTTGACTCCGGCCATGAAAGCAAATAAGCATATTTCTCGAAATGTCAAACTTCAAGATATACACCGCTGTGGCCGTGCGAGATTGTAAGGAGCACACCCAAGTTGCTGGAGCTTTTTTTTTGCTTCCCCCCCAACCTGATCTGAGAGAAACCTGCCAAACACAGTTAACATCAGACATCGTGTTTGATTCCTGTCAGCATCTGTAACTGCAGCTCTCCGGCACGGCGCTCCCTTTAGCGCCGCTGCTAACTCTGTCCCTCACTTGACCCGCAACGCTGTTTGGGAATGTGCAGTCATAACATGTTATGTCCCAATCATAACATCTGTGGACAGAAGCATATGGGAAAGCTCTTATTATGAGCGCTAATGACAGCTGGAGCCTTCAACTGGAGAGGACGAGAGCCTCGGAAGAGCAATAAAATGCACATTGTGATGTTTTTTTTTATGATTTCTCTTCGCCGCTCAGGTCAGCTGTTGGTTTTTTTTAGAGGTTTGATTTGGCCCACATAAATCCGTCGCCCCAGTTGGGCAGCTGTTCGGTGCAGCCGCTTTTGTATCCTCGCAAGGTCGTGTGGGAAACTAAATGGCAGGGGTGGGAGCCCGAGTCTCACTTTAACGCTAACTTGGCTCTAAAAAGGCCGGCGTGGAGACGTACAATAGAGATGGGAGGAGAGTTTGTCCTCACAGAGTCAGTGGATGAGGAAGCTTTTATAGACATCATTCGGGGCTCTCCATTGAACTTCAACACAGGGATTATGAAGATCACCCAAATTCACCAGCATCTTGCTCATCCTTGTGTCAATACCAATTTTGAGCTTTTTGAAGGGCTCGTGTATCGGCTGTAAATAATGATCTAACGGGGCTGATAAAGCAGCCCTGCTCCTTTTTGGTGCCGCTAATCAACATGTTTTTTTCTGTCGGACGGCCACGGTCCACTGAAAATGGGCTGGGTCTGACTGTCTGGAGATGGTAATGTTACATTTAAATACAGATTAATCATAAGAGCCTAATTCATCACCATGACAGCTGTGAAAACATCCTGCCAAGCCCCCAATCCACTCCTTCCTCCTCTTCGTCCCCTCCGGTCTTTTCAGATTCCTTCTCATAAAGGAGCACTTTTTGAAATCCCTACACATGGCTGTAGAATATGTATGGCTACGAGGATATTCATATGCTAATAGCGGCGGAGCTGAGAGTGCAAAATTAACCAAGCTTGACAGAGGCCCATGTGACCTCCGAAAGACGTCGGGAGGCCGGGGGGAAACATCGATCATGTGACACCGGCAAAGTTGAGGCCGGCCAGGGTTCGGTCAAAGATGGATGCTCCTCCAGGCAGAACGTATAAATCTCCGCGAAAGGTTTGAAAATATTGAAATTAGAGCTGAATTATAACAAATAACGCCGGCTGCCTCTCCTCAGGAAATGTGTCATCTATCCTCCTCCCCTCCCACTATCTGCCTGTGTCAGTATTTGTGTGTGTGAGAGGGGAGGGAAAAAAAAAAAACACACAAAAAAAACAGAGAAAAAGCGCTTTGTGAGACACAGAGGCAGAGGAAAAACAAGCTTGTGCGTGTTTTCGGATTGTGCGCTCAGTAATGTGACTCTAAAAGGGGTCAGGGCTGTGAGGGGCCTCGGTGTAAGATAGGACGAGTGCCGTAATGGCCAAAACATGACAGAGGACCCCGCAATCATGAAGATACCGTGAAATTCGTTGTGGGAGAGCAAGACAGAGTGCGGCGGGAGCAGGAGCCTCTGGTTGTGTGACCTCAGCGAAGCCAGGCAGCCATACGACCTCATTCCTCCCTCTCCAAATGCTTTCAGGTAATGGCATCTGTGTGGCGTGAGAGGTAAAAACTACAGACTCGACAGCCGCCGAATCAGCCGCAGACAAGTGCTCTACAGCAGCCCCCAAGCCTCGCCCAGGAGTGAAACGCTCCATTCCTATAAGCGCTACATTGGCGCGCGGCAAATTGATTCATGAATCATTCAAATCTTTCAGCGCCCACCTGACAGTGAGGTCCTGAAAATGGCCTTCTTTAAGCTCAACTCTGCGGTTAAAGGGGTACAACGCTTTTGATGTAGAATAAAGTGTAATTCATCATCATACTGGAGCCGGAGCGGTGCGGCGGACACGCTCTGTCCTACTGTACCAAAAGTCGACTGTTTGCGAGATATCAAGACGGCGTAATGGCAGCCTTCAGAGGGCCGCTGAGTCCAAATGATATCCTGTAGAGGTGGAGCGTAATGTCGCAACAGGATATTAGCCCGTTAAGCGTTCACGCGGCCTAACGACATTGTGTTCTGCTCTTATTGATGAGGCCAAGCAGGAAGTGCACCGTTTCTATTTACTCTGGCGTTCGCCCCTCTCCACAATATGAATTGCGCTTGGTGTGAGCAATAGCCTTTACATGGAGAGAGAGAGAGGGAACATGCCCAGGTTTTTTTTTTTTCCCTTGTGTATGTGCCGCACGTGTGTGTGTGTGTGTGTGTGTGTGCCTGCGAACATGCATAGGAGAGGTGTGTGGATCCCTGAGCGTACGCAGCATCAGCAGAATATAGATCCCCTTGCTATCCCTGTGAAGGCAGGTTTATCAGTAGCGCAGATTCATGAGCTGCATTCTTTACAATCTCCCAACACACACACACACACACACACACACACACACATACACACACACACATACACACTGTCAGTACGGGCATGTGTGTCTAAGTGCAAAAAAAAAAAATGTGAATGCACGTGTTAAGTTCACATGTATGCACGGTGCGAAGCTGCATTTGACTGCCAAGATTGCATTTTTTTTTTTTTTTTTATCGCTTAAAATGAATGTAGCATCAGTGTGTAACTTGTTTGCAGCAGTTGGGAAATAATCCAGATACGGCTGCTCACATCCAACCTTCTCTATCCGTCAGTTAGGACAGCAGAAACAAATTATTTCCTGAATGCGAGGCTCTACTCCATGTCTGGCTTCCCAATATTTCACCAGAGCCAAGGGGGGAACCGAATAACACAAAAAATCTAAATGAGGACTGTGCTGACAGTGTGGTGCACTCGGTCTGACCGCTTGTGCGCTACACTTGATATTTTTTTAGGATCTCTATCCACTGCAGCCCCAGGTGTGTCCCCCAGGCGTGTGCAGCCTCCTGACCGGACCTAGTGATAACTTCCTCAACCTCATACATATAACATAATGACTGTGCACCTAACTAGGCATCTGAATGGATACCCTCCATTAAATCGCCTGTATGTGTTTGTGTGTGCATGTGTGGGAGGGGGTTGTGTGTGTGTGTGGGGTGGCTGTAAGGGTAATGTGCTAGTTGCGAGTGTGAGAGATAGAGAAGCGAGGTGTTTCTGCACCTCAGCATGTTTCAAGAAACCACTAGATGCAGCCTTTTTAAAAATCAATACCTTCACCTTAGGCAGGTTTTATGCTCCTTTTTTTTTTCCCTTTTTTTTTTTATGAGACTAACACTTTCCCAGTGGCTACAACTGTCTAGGACTGTCTACATTTACTTCAAATAAGGCCTCACACAAAGCTTTCCATTAGGGAGTTGTAATGTGGGGATTGCAATATCTACAAACAGCTCAGCTCTGGCTCACAGAGCAACGTATGAAGTGGCAAATTTATATACTCCTTAATGGTGACTTTATAGTGAGCGAACAGCAGGTCAAAGAAACCTCGATGCCCAACTGTGGCATTTTTGGTTTCGCTTTTTTTCTCCCCAGTCTCTGTCTGCACAGAAGCCTCATTACATCAGTCTGTGTGACAGAGCTGTCCAGAAAGGCAAAGATTTTGTCACAAACTTGATGAATGTCTACGAACACATCATCAGTGCAGTCGGAAAGAATTAGGGCAGCGAAACATTCTCTCCCGATTCGACTCCGTGCTCCAGCACAGTGGAGTTGAAAACGAAACATCCATTCCGATGCTAAAGTGCCGACCTTTAGCTGTAATTTGAGGGTGTTTACATTGACATTTGATGAACGGTGTGGAAATTGTAGCCCTTTTTATACACACACTCCCTCCCCCCACCCCACCGATCATAATATGGATGTGAGCAGTTGGAGCTTAAAGTCGGCACTTTAACCTCCCAGTTACTGGAATTTAATGCGCTGGAGGAAAAAAAATCACAACAAGAGAAAACATCACTGCTCGAACACTTTGACTTCACTGTATGTTTGGTGAAAAAAAAAACCAGAACCTCTTCATTGAACCCTGCAGGCTTGGAAGTGCGCGCTACGTCCTCAACTGTTCTGAGCTGTAGGCCGGTCAAAGACCCGCTCTCTAAAGACCAGTGATGAAACAGAGTTCACGGCGTGTCACCGGCGGGCACCGAGTAATAACTGATGTAAAAAGGGGGCATTAAGCCGTGCTTTCGAGAAAACCTCTCCCTGCCTTTCCATTGCACTGTCTGCCATGCAGCCTGCTCAGTATTTATAGAGACACCTCCAAAGCAATCTGGGATGGCAGGCACAGATGGCTCCTCTAATCCAGGTAAATTATCTTTGAACCTTTCAGAGTAAACAGACGTGCCGTTCTCCAGAAGTCTGGACTCTTATGGGCACGGAAACCGGGGTGCGTATGTGCGAGCGCTCGCGTGCGTGCGCGTCACATAGGAAACTGTAGAGATACAAACATCGACTGCGACTCTGTCAGAATGTGATTGTGTGTATACGGCAGTTATTGATGTGAAAATGTTGCCTGGTGAAAACCCAAAGCGTCATCTGTTTGCTGCTGGTGAATGTTCAACACCACAAAGTAACAAGAGGGAAATTTTACAGGTGTGCTCGCAGATAATGTCTAAAACGCCGTCAGTTTTGGTATGAATAATCTAGAAAATCATGTCTGTGATGTTTCAGCAGAGATGTAAACACATCTACTATCTGTTCACTTATATGTTGAATAAATATCACTTGCATTAGATGGACGGCATCTGCTGCTTTATTTGTGCTCCAAAATCACAGGCTCATCTGTTGGACAACCAGCTGACCGGTTTGGACAAATCACAATAAAGCTGGTGTGCAGTGCAGCCTGCAGATTCTCTCCTGCTAACATGGGCTCCGGCTGCTACTGTGCCCTCCAGCGCTACATCTGAAATTTGACTTAAATGTCTCTGACTAAAAAAAAAAAAAAAACACTTTGAGTTCCTTTCCACTGAAGCATGTGTTTGGATGATACGCAGGTGGATTTGATCTACTCATCAGAGGCTCGTTCAAGTAAACCAACCAGCAGCCGTTGTTCATCTGTTAGAAATATGTCTGTGACTCAAGTTTCCAGCAGAACGTTGCTTTCTAAGTAATGGTTTGATAGACGGGCACATGGCATCAGGACTAAGAGGAGGTCTCCAAGGATTTCCAAAGCACGATGAGACTTACAAGATCAAGGATTCAAGGAACTTTTATTTGTCGTGCCAGCTCACATTCACACGCCGTGGCATGAAAAAAGTACTCAGGTCCCGGTTTTTAAAGGAAAAGCCGAACAATCAGAGGAGCAACACGTGAAGCTTTGTTTGTAGAGAAGTCGAAAAGTGACTTCATCAAAAAATTGTGTTCACATGCAACAAAACTGCATTCTTAATTAGGTTTTA